>NC_053041.3:251500800-251803830 GCF_002575655.3 Aegilops tauschii subsp. strangulata
GGAGACAATCTGACCCATATGCTGTGAGGAGAAGGACTGCTATGGATTATAGGTTCCACACCAAGGAGCAGCATGACTTCTATGTGACTATCTTGCTTGATAAGAGCCAATTGTCTGTGGTATCACTACTGCAGGATGCTGCTAACGCGACACTACGATCAGAGACCCTTCGACGAAACTGTGTGTGATGCCATAATCGCAAATAGTGGTGTAAAAAACCGTCAAAAAAGGTGCAAGACGTTTGCGATGGAGGATGCATCAAACACAGTTCAGATTTTAGTTGCGTGTGCAATGCAGGGCATACGGTTCAGCTCAATTAACTATTTGCGATGAGGAGGAACAAAAGAAACGGGCAGCCAGATGAAGGTGTGTGCGATGTACAGCATATGGTTCACTCGGATGAACTGTTTGTGATTAGGAAACACAAAATAAACAGTCAGCAAGATCAAAGGTGTGTGCGATATACGGCATGCGGTTCACTCGGATGAACTGTTTGCGTTGAGACATGAGAACAGAAACGGTTCAAATGAACAAGATGTGTGTGATACGAGGCAAACATGTGTGTAATTGGAAACGTGTGCGAAGACCGATAAGAACACAGTCGATTACTGCTAACAAGTCGTGTGTGTTGTGAGCAAACGATTGCTGGTATACAATTGTGAGTGATTGACGGAAACATCACCGACGGGTTCCATTGTTTAGTCCGTGTGCGATGTGATTTTCTTTGTCCACACACCATCTACGCTCTGTCTACAGAGCATCAACATATATACTTAAAAATACAGCATTGCATAACCAAATTAAGCATACAATTACACAAGTGACTACACACATAACATTTGCACACACCAAAGTAAGAAATTACATGCATACCAAAGCAGGAGAAACGAGGATCTAATCATCTACTTACTGTTGCGACGACACTTGTCATTGCTCTACTTCCGGCTGGATCCCTGGCCATTTTTGGGAAGGAGGCACTTCCTTATGTCAACGATCCGCCTGTACATGTCGTAGCTCGTGTACGCCTCCTTGGCCGCGAACACGACGTGAGCTTTGTCGATTTTCTCCATCCAGGCCGAGTGCCAGGCACGCTTGTCCTTGTTGCACGAATCCTTCATGTCTCTGTAGTAGGGGTCGATTATGGCCTCGGCAAGGTGAACTAGTGAGTCCTTCTCATGCTCCTTGCTGCCCCAGATCTTGTATTGGCCCTGGATGTCGACAAGATTCTGGCAGGCGATGCCCGAACTCTCGAGCGCCTTTACATTGTTGGTGATGTCCACCATAGCGAACATGTAGTGGTGGCTGTTGACAAACCTGGTGAAACTCTCGCAAGGCCTTGTGGCTAGGTAGTAGTGGTAGACGAGGACGTGGTGGCGCACGCACATCTGGGCAACGACGACCTTGGGACGAGTCCTAACACGAGCGCGGGTGTACTCGAGGTCGAACCCGACCACCTTGTACTTCTCCTCGCCAAGCAACAACTCCATGATGTGGATGGAGTGCTCCACCCAGACCGGATCGTTGGTGTACACCACCGAGAGGTCCATGAACCTTCTGTGGGTGTCCACCACGGCACGCATGGTGAACTGCTGCTCATCATCGGTAGCCGCTCGGAGCGCCATTGGAGCCGCGCAGGATACCCTCTAAGAATTTCTCGTGGTGGGTGTGCTTCTTGCAATGGTGGGGCGCGGTCGAAAGCTTGAAGAGACACAAGGGTAGGTTAAATGGTCGCTGTAATAAATGGGGGTTGGCCGGCCTGTAATCGTCACGTCTTGTCACGGTGTTCATAGCGGAGGATTCCAGAGTCCAGTGCACGCTTGACAACACCGCACCCCACGTGTGGGCTCAAAGAGGCGCCAAATGCATCGTTGGTGAGCCTGTTCCCACGCTTCCGCGCTGTTTACCGCGCAAGCTTTCCGCCCGGCTTGTTTGGCCACACGTCGGCTAGAAGAGGGACAAATCGAGGGCGTTTATTGGCAAAAAGCTTTGTAAAAACGAAGTGTGTGGAATGACTTCGGTCATAAGTTTACCCTTGGGTGATGAGGTCAAAGTTACACAGAAGGGTGATGATGGACACTCGAGTGCAATAATTAATTCTGCGCTCTACAGTGCACACGGTGGAAGAAACCAACTGTGTGCAATAATGTCGAAGATCGTAGTCGAGTTATATAATACAGATCGTGTGCTGTGAGATCGACAAGGTAAACTGATTCGAGAATGGTTAATAAAATCTAAGACCATTGCATATTAAGGTCAAAATAGTGCTAGCAATATACGAGTCTCATATGATGCCATTTCAACGATTGTACCACAAAAGCTCGAAATGTTACAAGGTTCAAATTCCAGAGTTATATGGCTCAAATTCAAAGATTACAAGGTTCAAACTGATATTAGAAATGAAATTCATCTCGTCAGCTACAAACGCTCGTGCTGATCCACTAAACATGGATATCAGAGAGGTTCAAACTAATATCACCGCTTCTAAGTCTGGCTTCGAAACCTCACAATTTTTGCAAAGGGCTCAGCCACTGAGAAGTCATGTATGGGGTTGCCACGATGACTTCCGATTACTCTCTCATCTGAAGTTCCAAAATAAAATTCAGCATTTTTGGAGCCTACTCCATTCTGCCGCAGGCACCGGCGCTGATCAACAAACCATTCATTTTTGCGAAATAAATGTAGGGCGAACGTCATTGCCTTCAGCACCCTTGCTCTGAGAACAAAGAACCTAGCGAATATAATCTCCGGTAAGGTCCCCCGATAGGAGTTCAAAGTAATTTCTGAGAGATGCAGATCTAGGCATTCGACGTGATTGTTATATTGTATCACATTATCCACCACTGGTCCTAATCTTATCTGCAAAAGAAGAAAACGTGTTAGTGCCTACATGCAGTTTTGAACATTACTACAGGCCTAGCTATTTGGTTTGCAGGATTTGTAAAATGCACTAACATGCCATCTTCGATCTTACATGATTAACATGGGCATTTGATTACATTATAGAAAAATGTAGCCTTCTTCACAAGAGGTTGGAGTGGATGAAAAGTTCCCTAAGAAAACTAGTACAGATAAATCCAAAGAGAAATGCTTATTGATTGTAACCATATGGATCAAGCAACCAATATGGGGGGACATGTATGTACTGAAATCCTCCAAAAGAAACTTCAGAAATCGTTGTACATTTTCATTGTAAACTTGGAAAAATGTGTCACAAATTTAACTCCCTTATGGTTAACATTTAATAGGAAAGGAACATCACCTCGATATATAGCTTCTCCAGGCATGGAAAGCATCTCAGGAAACTAACAACTTGCTCCAGGTCGGTGCCGATAGATTCTAGTGCCAAGAGCTTCACTATGCGCAGTTTCGGGGTCAAGCTTGTCGAATCATTTTCTGAATGACAGACGAACAAACATCTTCAAAATTAGAAATAATGTTAATTTGTAGAAGGAGAGGTAGAAGGCGGCTGTTGTACCTGAATGGGTGTGGATCCAATAACAAGTTCGGAGTATTTGTCAGACGAGTAGCCCACCACTGTCAATTTCGGCGCAGAAATGACATTGATTCTTGTTGGACCTTCTTGATCAACTACAAGTAATATCCCAAGTGCAAGTGTGTCCTGGATGACCATACCGTGGTCCACCTTTTGTGATGTCTTCCTGCCACACCAGCAACACACATAAATAGTCCAAAGAGTCATAGAGGTGATGTGGAAGGTACTCAACCCATTGATCGCCGGAAGACGAAGGTACTCGAGTGCAGTATAGCCATGGAGCAGGCGCTCCATGTCACCCTTTGAGAGGTAGATGGCGACGAGCTCGAGGTGCTTCAGTGGTGGTAGAATAAGAGCGGGTGCGTCATTAAGGGGTGGGAAATGGTAGTTCCTGAACTTGGTGACGCGCAGCGTGGGCGTGAGGCGGAGTGCAGACGTTGGCAGCGACCGCATATGCCCATCATCAAAAGTGAGCTCCTTGAGCTGATCTAGGGCGGGGGATCGGAACCAGTCATCAAGCTTGGCTTGGTCCTTGCAGTTGGAACGGAACTTGCCCATTCAAAGGCCTTTGGTTGGGCCAAGGTGACTGCCGAGGATCTTGGAGAACGCATCCAAGCTTTTGCGATAGCCATGGTAGAGCTCGTGGGTGTCGATGAGGTCGAGAGGGCTGGAGTTCCATAGGGGGCGCCACCGCCGGGAAAGGAGGGTTGTCCGCGCCCCATATTTGATTGGGAGGAGGGAGATGATGACTCTCAACATATCATCGGGGAGGCTGCTGATTAAGTCTAGGCCTGCTGGAGTCGCTTGCGGTTCTAGCTCGCCCCGCCTCCGCTTGTCGGCAGCCCCATTCTCCACCTTCGGAGTCTCCTTGTCAGCGGCGCTTTCTGATAGAAATGGGAGTACAGGGAATATTTAGTTAAAACAGGGCAATAGAAAAGTGTATTGGTAACTAGAAGTTATTAGGTAGGAATATAGTAAGAAAAGGGAATAACAATTGGTTGCTTAATTACTACAGAATTCATTTGACATTGCTGGGTAAGTCAACATATGCAGATAGTTGAAAAGAAGACTTACTTCGAACAAAGTCTGGATGGATGATTTTGTCGGGGAAGTTAGCATATATCTCATGACTAGGCCCTTCTATGTGCAGTGCAATTTTACTGCCAGCTTTCAGTACATAAAACTTTGCAATTTCATTCCAAAAGCCAGTGGCAAAATAGGAGTCACGACCTTCATCAAGTCTTCAGTAGCAACGATTGTAAATCCATGGTTTGTGTGCAGTATGACATCCGTGGAGCCTTGATCTATGTAAAGGGAAAAATTGTGCACTACATAATCTGTTGCATAGCGAGGGATGTTCTGCGGAAAATGGTAGGATTGTTAAAGAAAATATGGTAACATGCAAATATGGGCCTAAAATGAAAGAACTATACAGCAGTTGAAATCGAAGGTCAAAAATCTATAATTAAACAGATAGGGTAAACATGATGTCATGGAAAAATGAGAGTAATCGAAAGAACAATACATCATTAATTTGCCTAATATAGAAAGAAGAGGGGAAAATCCCCTGTGACGTATATGGTGCATGTGGCACCTTTTATCCAAATGTAGCAATATTTAGAATATGTTCAGGAAAGTAGGCCATGCCAACCGATTTAGGGTGAGATCGAACATACTGCGCGCGTCCTCAAGTTATCTGGTACGATGAGATGGAATTTCTGATGGCGGTCGCAAAGTCCTGAAGTGTCGGTGCACTGTACATTCTATGAATGAAAGAAAACCCTCAAATCAGCTCGAATAAAAATTGAATTCACGGCGATTTCCGCCGGGTGATTAAAGGAGGCAGATGAACTGGGATAAGAGATGAGATAATATCTCGTTAAATTAGTTACCTCGTCGTTCATGAGAAAGAACCCTCAGTACGGCTGATTCCCCAATCGAGCGGAGCTGGGTCGACCGCGAGCAGCGTCGAGAAAGTCGATGGCGATAGGCGGCGGCAAGCGGAAGTGGCGAAATGCGGTGGGCTTTGCCGGCGGCCTGGCGGCGGTGGCAGGTGTCGAGCTAAGTGTTTACCACCCCGATAGGCGGTGCCATGGCATAGACGCAGAGGATCTTATGCAGGTGTGAATGGGGACCGTACCAGAGGGGGTGGCGGGCGGGGTGAGGGTTTTTGTGACGTGGGGATGGTGAGGGTTTTATTTTTTATTTTTTGAATTGGGTGGTGAGGGTTTTCTGTCCCACAAAGAATTTTGGGGGCGATGGCTTGCTAGAGCAAACCGTGTATGATTAGCGCAACAGGCAGAATGAAAGCCATTGCACACGGTTCCAATTTTGGGAATCGTGTGTGATTGACGTACTACCTCCGTTTCCTGGTTTATTGGTTCCCCTTTGAATTTTTTTACCAAATTTTGACCAAATATTTAACATACTCAGATATAGATAATAAGCGTACACGTACATAAGCATAGTTCAACCATAAGTACATAGTTCAACCGTCATTAAGCATACTCAAGCGTACATAGTTCGATCCATCCCACATCTCATCTCACATTCGGCCGGCATGATCCTGAAGCGTCTCCAGGTACTCGGCGTATGCGCCGTGCGCCACCCTACGAGAATACTTCTGCTTGAAGGAGCCAACGGTCCGTCCTCTTGCATGCGCCAGAACACTTAGATACGCGTTATGAAGCTTGTGGTTGCAAAATGGGCATCCATAGCCGTCGTTCCAGGTCCTAATATGCCTGTTATGCATTCCCGCATAAAGCTCCCTCGGGATTCGCCTCTTGTACCTCCTCTGGGCATCTTCATCCTCGCTGTCCACATCGTCACACAGCACCTATACAAATAGTAAAACAAATTTGGCATCAAATCACTGATTACATGCCGTGAAGTAGGATTAGGAATTTATGGCTATTTATTTATACATATCCAGAGATTATGGTTTGATTTTTAATCATAGTCATCTATGTACAGACCAATCTTGAAGAAAACAATGGCACAAACGTATGTAGGTCATTCAAAATCAATTGTCAAGTCCTGCCTAGGAATTATTAGCACGAACACTAACCCTAGTCAGATTACTAGCAGAAATCATTTGCACAGATGGAACAACTAATCACTTATCACCTGTACCATTCAAACAATCAATACACTACACAGATCTAACGAAACTTACTCAGATTTCATGGATTGGGAGAACATAACCACAGGATTTCTATTCCAAAAAGGGGGAGGCAGGAGTAACCAGAGAAACCCTATGATCTATTTGACACATAAATGGGTATAGATGACTAGCCAGCTGTCCATCATCGCCGGAGTCGTCGCCAGAGTGGTCGTCGGAGTCGGTGTGGAACTCCGCCTCCGGCTGTGGAAGCTCGACGCCGTCGACAATGTCAGGGTGCAGCGATAACTCGCCGGCGGTGACGGCAACCTCTGTCTCCATCTCCACGCTGTGCTCCGGTGCTTTAGCAGCCCCGGCGTCGCCACTCCCTCCGATGGGGCCCTTGGGCGGCATCCTCATACACTGACAGCTTTGAGGACTGAGAGCGGCGTAGAGGATGCAAGCGGAGAGAAAGGATTGTGTGTGCGTAGCGAGGATGGGGGGTGCGGCCGCTTGGGCGCACCATTAATATGGAGTAGTGGGAGAGAGGCGGGCGGCGGTCAAACCGATGGCTCGCCTCCCGTTGAGCCTGCGCACCGGACTGCTGGCATGCCAACCAAAGTTTCACACAGCTACTCGCACACCTCCCGATGACACTGCGCAGCGAGCACGCCTGTGTCAATTCACACACCTGCACGCACGCCTCCCCGTCTGCCTGTGCGGTGGATTGCTTACATGCATCCCGTCAACTCACGCCTGCTCGCACGGCACACAGGTCGCGTGGTGACACGTATATTGTTTTTCTATTTGGATGATTAATGCTGCCGCTTTATTGCTTAACCGAAGCATGGCACGTATCCACTGTTGGTCTAACGCTCATGGTTCAAATAAATAATCCTTTTGGGGTATTGGTTCCCAATTATTAATAATCTCCTGTCTGTAATTAGCTAAAGATTACATCAAAACTGGTCGCAAATTTGACAAAAAAAGTACAATGCCACTTTGTATTGGTGTCCATATGACAACACGATAAGTTTCATGAACTTCAAATAAGTTTTGGATGTACTATGATTAAAAAATCAAGATTCTCAATGTTTTAAATTTGTTGCACTGGGAGTAAACATGCACCCAGTGAGACACATGTGTTTTCGCAATCCATTTAGGTGCACTGTCACGTGTGCATGTAGCTCAAATTTTATTTTTGCACATTATACCCGTATAAAATCAATCAATCAATGTACTAAAACGTCTTAATGATCTCTGTGATCTTTTTGAAATTAAAACGTCCCTCCTTTGGTAACATGTATGTTCACCGTGGGATAATTAGTTTAACATGCATCCTAGTTGCGGTGGATTCGCAGTGTGTGTGTGGGTGTGTGCGTTTGGGGGTGGCGGGTGGCTCGCAGTACACTACGAGTTGTGAGCAACCGTGTGGGTTGGCCATTTTGTTAGGTAGGTCGGTGCCACATCAGAGTCGTGAAAATCGTTATTTAAAACATTACACAACCCTTTCATACATAAATGTTTTGGCCACATGCAGTCGATGGTTGTCCTACACGACACTCGATACTCGCGTGTGACGCTTTCTGTGGGCCCATGAGGTCGTCGTCCATCACTTTGATGAACAGCCGGCAGTGAGGTTAATTTGACCAGCAAGGGTAGAATCTTTTTTGTTTGTGTTATGGTGGTATATAGTACGCGTCGAAGAGGTGGGAGGGGACTAGCATATATACTATACGTATGCGTCCGTGAACAAGTACACCTCACTCAGTGTCAGGACTTTTTGGTCACCGAGGCACGTGCCACATCAAAATTGTGAAATTGGTTATTCAAACATCACACAACACCTTTTTGTGCCACATGCATATCCTAGCTAGGACACTCACGTGTGACGCTTCCATCTATGGGCCCACGAGGCCATCGTCGATGGATGCATGCATCACTTTGACCTACATCGGGAGAGGTTAATTAATTTCACCATCGATGAGGATTCTTTTGGGTTGTACATATATTACGGCAGGAGCATATAGTATGCGGTGAAGAGGGTGGAAGGGGACCATCATATGTAGTACGCTTGATATGAACCTCACTCTGTGTGGGTGCATGGTTTACGGTTTTTTAGGCATGTGGCACATCAAAGTTGTAAATTTTGGGTATTCAACATATATATGTTTGGCCCACATGCAAAGCGGTGGTGGTTGTCCTCTCGCACCCACTTAAGCGGTTATCAGCAATATCAATGCTTTCCATCTGTGGGCCCGCTTGGTCCATCACTACTTTTTGCTTGACAACAAGAGAGGTTAATTTGACTTAGGAGGGGATTATTATTTTTGCTCTGGGATGACATGCATGATACAGTTTGAGCACACACACATGCATGTGTACGCATGAATCCATCCCATCGAGTTGAAGTGGCTAGTACAACGACACATCATGAACCGACCTCGCTCTGTGTGGGGAGCTAGTGTACAATTTTTGACGCACGCGCCACATTAATGTTGTGTATTCAAACATGCATGCAGGCATCACCTCCATACCCATACTGGCCTTACTAAAACTTACGAAATGCTAATTTGACCTAAATTTTCGGCTAACTGCTGACTTTCTTTGCTAGCTCACCCGAAACTCTGTCTTCAGGAGGAAAGCTTGCTTGAGTACCTTACTTGAAAACAAACCGCTTGAGCTGTAACCGAAACAGAAAGGTTTGATGAGCCGCTGCTTGCTCTCTAACTGCTCTTACCGCTTCTTCTTCTTGACCTCTGCTCACTGCTGCCAATGTTGTGACTGTCGCCCCTATCTCTAAAGCTGCGGATTACAGCTCCTGATTCAAGCAGTTTTTTTTCTGAAGTATGAGTCTTGTTTGTGACATTCAATTCCAGAATGAACCATATGCATGTAGTGGTTGCCTTTGAACGATATACTCCCTCGCGTGGTTATCGGCGACAAGCCTATATATTCGTGGGCCCGCGTGGACATCCATGATCACCTTGACCAACAACAAGATAGGTTACCATGGCGGATTCTTCATTGGTTCGTGTTATCGTAGTATATAGGTCATGGTGAGATTCAGACCTAATTAAGTTTGAGCGCATATACTATGCACGCATGCATGCATGAATCCCCGTCATTGGCTTGAAGTGTGGTGTAACATACATATGCATCGTCAACCTAACCCTCACTCAGTGTGTGGATTTCTAGTTCGAAATCACGGTGCCACATCAAAGTCGTTCCATTGTTACTCAAAAACACACCTCTCCATACATATGTTTGGGCCACACGCATGCAGTGGTTGTCTTTGGGGACTAGCTACTTGCATGATTATTGGCGCGCTAGCCCATCTCTGGGGTCGCATGGACGGCCATCACTTTGACCAACAACAAGAGAGAGGTTGTGCGACCAAGGTTGATTACTCTTGGTCGGTTTTACGATCCATCTTGGTGAGATATATGCCTCTCTGGCCCACCGACTGAAAGTGTGGGGGGGGTTGCTACTTCGCACTTTGCTAGGTGAACCTCGGTTGGGGGGCATGCATTCATAGCTTAGGATTCCCTTCGTGGCGACACGACGGGGGGGGGGGGGGGGGGGGGGGTGGGGGCTGCTAGCAGCTACTTCGCACTTTGCTAGGTGAACCTCGGTTGGGGGGAGGGGGCATGCATTCATAGCTTAGGATTCCCTTCATGCCGACACGAGGGGGGCTGCTAGCTACTTCGCACTTTGCTAGGTGAACCTCGGTTGGGGGGAGGGGCATGCATCCATAGCTTAGGATTCCCTTCGTGCCGACACGAGGGAGGGGTGGCTGCTAGCTACTTCGCACTTTGCTAGGGTGAACCTTGGTTGGGGGCGGGCGGGCATGCATTCATAGCTTAGGATTCCATTCGTGCAGACACGAGGGAGGGGGGCTGCTAGCTACTTCGCACTTTGCTAGGTGAACCTCGGTTGGGGGGGCATGCATTCATAGCTTAGGATTCCCTTTGTGCCGACACGAGGGTGGGGGGCTGCTAGCTACTTCGCACTTTGCTAGGGTGAACCTCGGTTGGGGGGGCATGCATTCATAGCTTAGGATTCCCTTCATGCCGACATGAGGGAGGGGGAGCTGCTAGCTACTTCGCACTTTGCTAGGTGAATGAACCTCGGTTGGGGAGCTTGCATTCATAGCTTAGGATTCCCTTCGTGCCGACACGAGGGAGGCGGGGGGCTGCTAGCTACTTCACACTTTGCTAGGTGAACCTCGGTTGGGGGGGAGAGGGGGCATGCATTCATAGCTTAGGATTCTCTTCGTGCCGACACGAGGGGGGTGGGGGCAAGCAATACCGTGCGCTTTGCGAGAGAGGTGCCACATTGAAGTTGCATTTGGTATTGGAAAATCAAACCACCCTTTTGATATATAAATTTGGTCCACATGCAAGGGTGTTCGTGTTCTGACCCTCTCCCGCATCATTTTTCGCCAAATTTATGAACATTAGACAAGTAGGATGACGTAACAGATACGGTTCACTCAAACTAACCGTGTGCCACGCCGGTGCACCTATCACCCACACATCCGCACAGTACATTGGGCTCCACGAGGCTCCCCCTCTCAAAAATATCTGCCCGCCTCGAGGGTTTTTCTGTTTCATAACACACGGCTGTTATCTCCGGACCGTGTGCGATGTTTCTTGTTCCCAATCCTGCCTGCATCCCTAGAAAATATCTGCCCGCCTCGAGGGTTTTTCTGTTTCATAACACACGGTTGTTATCTCCGGACCGTGTGCGATGTTTCTTGTTCCCAATCCCGCCTGCATCCCTAGAAAATATCTGCCCGCCTCGAGAGTTTTTCTGTTTCATAACACACGATTGTTATCTCCGGACTGTGTGTGATGCACTATCATCAAAAATTTCAATAGCCCGGCATTTCACTCCCGCGTTTGACTCCCGCGTAGTAAAATTTTCAGTACCCGCGTCATTTCCTCAAACACCCCGCCCCCCTTCCACACACACACACACACTCACACACCAAAACCTCCTCAGGCGTGCGCGCGCACACACACACCACCTCCCTCTCTCGAAACCCTAGCAAGGTCCCCGCCGCCGCCGCAAGGCCTTCATTGTCAACATCTGCCGGTTTGCCCGTGCAGCTTACCCACCGATCTCATACCCAGGCCGCCCTGAGTTTCTTAGATGACGCCTGCCAAACGCCCCCTTTCCCACAGATCCCCATCTCCACCCCCATCCCCCACTCCAGAGCGTCGCAGCCTAAGCCCGGCTATGCTTCCAGTGGAGCTCGAGGAGCGACTGGCCCAAAAGAGGTGTATAGTGGTCTCTTCGCCCGACGTCGCCGAGGAAGCTGACGACCATTACTGGCGGCGGGCACTCAAGCAGCGGGCTAGAGTATGCGGGCATGTCTCGGCCGCTGGCTATGACATCGAGGTCATCGACAGCGACGGCCTGAGGAGGGCTGTGTCATAGGTTAAGTGTCCCACACCCAACCCCTCGGGTTCAACCACCGTCGATCTCCTCCATGGCCCCGCCGCTGATCTCCTTTGGCTCGCTGTCAACAATTTTCCATTCTACATCGCCATCGAGCCCCTTTTGTCATTTCTGAAGGACACGTTCTGTGACGCTGGCTTGGGATCCATAGCTTCCAAGTTAGACCTCATCGACAGCGACCACGAGGAGGGCACCCTCTCCGTCTCTTCCAAGGGGAAAGGGCCCATCTGCTCTTCCAAGGGGAAAGCGCCCGTCTCTGACATCAGGGAGGGCACCCTACAGCTGTGCTCTTCCAAGGGGAAGGAGCCCATCTGCGACAACATGGAGCGCATCCAGGGTCCATACTCTTCCCACGGGACAAGCCCATCTGTGACAAGTGAGGAAACCCATGATTTGTTTATTTCAGTTGTTCACAATGTGATGCTCTATATGTGCAATTATTTACTGTGCAGTACATTTCATCAATCCAGTTTTAAACATATCGATAGGAATGTATATATTTACTTGTTGTTAAGCCTGTTATAGCTAGCATATGCCTCTTTTAAAGTTTTTTTATTCTTCGGTTGTTTGTAGTTAGCATATGTCCAGTTTCAAATGCTATCTTTGGTTGTTTGTAGTATGCCTTGTTTATTCCAGTTATTCACGACGTGATGTTCTATATGTGCAATTATGAACTATGCAGTTCAATTTCATCAGTACCAGTTTCAACAATACCACTATGAATGACTACATTTGGTTGCTGCATCTTGTAGTTAACACACCTTTCCATTTTTATTTAACCATAACCAATGTACTTAGACTGGCACAATACCTGTTTTAATGACTATGTTTGCTTGTTGTTAAATGTTAGGCCTGTTGCAGTTAGCACACCTTTCCACTTGTTTTGCTTTACTAGCATGCTTAAACCTGCACACTGAAGCTATCTTTTGGAGATTATTTTGTCTGCCATGTATAATTTTGGTTGATGTTTAGCCTGTTGTGCTTAACATGCTTCTCGATGTACCTACACAGGACAATTTTGGGAACGACTACTGTTTTCCATCGAGGTTAGTTTCATCCCATGGCTTATATCTGCTCACTTTTCAGGATATCGGTAGCTGGTACCATATAGGCCGGCGGCTGATAAGGGACTAATCGGTGAATCGGACTTTTAACTGAATATATCTGAACCCATTTTTCGTTAGGTTAATTAGGGCCATATGTAATATATCTGAGGCTACATAGTAACATGCACTATACTTAATGTCTAAATATGCAATCCTAGGCTACATAGCAACAGGGAAGAGTGTTACATTAATGTTCTAATGATGTCTAGATATACGTAGAAGAGCAGCAGCAGCAGCAACAACAACAGCAACAACACGGCCCTGTTTGGATACTCAACTTAGCTAGAGGTTAAAGTTAGTTTCTAGCTCATTACTCACCCTGAACTAACTCCATTCAAAGAGTTGTTTGGATGGCAGGGTTAGATTGACAATAAATGCACTAGGAGAACTAGCTCCAATTAGCACCACTTGGGTTGGATAGTTTTTTTGGGTGGGTTATAGATGCAACTAGCTCAAACTAGCCCTCATGTTTAGATATACTTTAGGGCTATTGGAGCCCGAACTACCTCAAAATAACTATAACCCATGGATACAGCATCAGTTAATTAGCTGATACTTTGTAAGAATGAACTAAACTCCTTCTGGCCCATAATATAAGATGTTAATTCATCTAATATGTGAGTATATCGGGTGTTATAAGATACTCCCTCCGTTCCTAAATATTTGTCTTTTAGAGATTTCAAATGGACTACCACATACGGATGTATATAGACATATTATAAAAGAGTGTTGTACTACATCATTGTGCAATTGTCGTTTAGCTTCTAATATTAACTTGGTGCTTTTAGGTACATATGTCATTGGTAAAGATCCGTGTTTCGACCCTTTCTGCGTATGGGGCAACGAGATATCGATGAACCAGCATCAAGTGAGGAAGATGATAAAGATTGTTAGTAAAATGGGTCCAAAGATGGAAATTAAACTATTTGTTTACACTTTATCCAAGACAACAGTGAACTGCAGGATGGTAAGTAAGAACTCTGCAGCCTTCTTTTTACTGCCCATAATGAGTTGTGTTAGATGACAATGTCTGAATCTTTTTCCTTTGCAGTGGTTGCCAAAGCAGATTACTCAAGATTACCTCTCAAACTACATGATTGGTGGGCATGCAAAGGTTAAAGTATTTCTACCAGAACATGATGATTATCTAGATGTTTTCAAGAAGAACGTGAAGCATGGGCGGTCGTGAAGGAAATATGCCCTAGAGGCAATAATAAAGTATTATATATTTCCTTATATCATGATAAATGTTTATTATTCATGCTAGAATTGTATTAACCGGAAACATAATACATGTGTGAATACATAGACAAACAGAGTTTCACTAGTATGCCTCTACTTGACTAGCTCGTTAATCAAAGATGGTTATGTTTTCTAGCCATAGACATGAGTTGTCATTTGATTAACGGGATCACCTCATTAGGAGAATGACGTGATTGACATGACCCATTACGTTAGCTTAGCACCCGATCGTTTAGTATGTTGATATTGCTTTCTTCATGACTTATACATGTTCCTATGACTATGAGATTATGCAACTCCCGTTTACCAGAGGAACACTTTGTGTGCTACCAAACGTCACAACGTTAATGGGTGATTATAAAGGTGCTCTACAGGTGTCTCCAAAGGTACTTGTTGGGTTGGCGTATTTCGAGATTAGGATTTGTCACTCCGATTGTCGGAGAGGTATCTCTGGGCCCACTCGGTAATGCACATCACTATAAGCCTTGCAAGCATTGTGACTAATGAGTTAGTTGCGGGATGATGTATTATGGAATGAGTAAAGAGACTTGCCGGTAACGAGATTGAACTAGGTATCGAGATACCGACGATCGAATCTCGGCAAGTAACATACCGATGACAAAGGGAACAACGTATGTTGTTATGCGGCCTGACCGATAAAGATCTTCGTAGAATATGTGGGAGCCAATATGGGCATCCAGGTCCCGCTATTGGTTATTGACCGGAGAGGTGTCTTGGTCATGTCTACATAGTTCTCGAACCCAAAGGGTCCGCACGCTTAAAGTTACGATGACAGTTATATTATGAGTTTATATGTTTTGATGTACCGAAGGTTGTTTGGAGTCCCGGATGTGATCACAGACATGACGAGGAGTCTCGAAATGGTCGAGACATAAAGATTGATATATTGGACGACTATATTCGGACACCGGAAGTGTTCCGGAGAAGTTTCGGATTAAACCGGAGTGCCGGAGGGTTACTGGAACCCCCCGGGGAAGTATTGGGCCTTGGTGGGCCTTGAGGGGAGAGAGAGGGCAGCAGCCAGGAGTTGGCGTGCCCCCTCCCAGGAGGAGTCCTAGTTAGACTAGGAGAGGGGGGTGCAGCCCCCTTTCCCTCTCCCTCTCCCTCTCTTTCCTTCCCCCCTTCTTTTCCTAGTAGGACTAGGAAAGGGGAGTCCTACTCCTACTAGGAGGAGGACTCCCCCTCTCTCCTTGGCGCGCCTAGGGCAGCCGGCCTCCCCCTTGCTCCTTTATATACGGGGGCAGGGGGCACCTCTATACACACTTGATATACGATATTTTAGCCGTGTGCGGTGCCCCCCTCCACCATATTACACCTCGATAATACCGTTGCGGAGCTTAGGCGAAGCCCTGCGTCGGTGGAACATCATCATCGTCACCACGCCGTCGTGCTGACGAAACTCTCCCTCAACACTCGGCTGGATCGGAGTTCGAGGGACGTCATCGACCTGAACGTGTGTAGAACTTGGAGGTGCCGTACGTTCGGTACTTGATCGGTCGGATCGTGAAGACGTACGACTACATCAACCGCGTTGTGATAACGCTTCCGCTGTCGGTCTACGAGGGTACGTGGACAACACTCTCCCCTCTCGTTGCTATGCATCACCATGATCTTGCGTGTGCGTAGGAATTTTTTTGAAATTACTACGTTACCCAACAGGTCGGCCATCACAAGGGGTTGGACTAGAGTCGTGCATGCCTTCTGCATGGAGAAGGGCACAATATGGGCATTCCGCTTCACCTTGTTCAGCAACCGGAATATATTTTGCCTCTTTCTTTACCGTCTTTAATAGTGCAAGTATACAACTGTGGTTCGTCATTCTTTATTTGATTCTTATGTAATTATTGAACATATGTACCTATGAATCGAATAATGCATTGGTTGTTTGAACCTGATGGATATGAATAAAGTTGTAGCATACATTCAAATTCAAATTCAAATCCAAATCCGGTATAATTTGGAAAAGCGGCAATTAAATTACGGTGAAATTACGCTCTCCAAGTTGTTATGGCACACACGGTTGGTAAAACACAAACATTTGCGATATGCACCATAATCCGAGACGGTTCACGGAGAGGAAATGTGTGCAAGCATGCACACAGTTGCCGTTTGCAACGCGTGTGCGATGTCAGACAATATCACAAACGGTGCGGGCAAACTAAACATTTGTGTTAGTTGCCTTATCGTACATGATTCGCAACCATGAACTGTTTCTGATGAAGTATGCATCCTAAATGTTCCACCACAGAATAGTGTGTGCGATAGTTGTCGTGTACGACGATGTTACGACGGTCCGACGTTTCGTAATCCTGTCCAACACTCGTACGACGGTTAGCTAATCTTCTTAATGGTGAACCGTTTGTGATGGGCCGCACATCATACATGTTCTATAATAGGGAACCGTTTGTGATGGGCCGCACATCATAAACGTAGCACCACAGAATACCGACTGCGATGGCAATGCAAGCAGAAACGAGTAGGAGTACTGTAGGGGCCCTATCCCCGACGGTTTCTGGGTCGTGTGGGAAGGACCCCCTATCGCCCACACTCACTTGGCGACGGTTCCAAATGCCGTCGCGGAAAGGGGTTAAAAACTGCTTGTTTAGGACTGACACGCACCAGTGTATGAAGTGGGCAGATTGGAAATATATTGATGACAATGAAGACCATTTTCCAGGACTGCATGATAGCTTCAGGCTATGTGGAGTGGACAAGTTTGTAGGTCAGAAGTTCACCAAGTGAAATGATGAACTCATCATGCAATTCTACTCCACAGCACATTTCTATCCTGATGGCAGAATTGTCTGGATGTCTGAAGGTACTAGGTACCAGTCTACAGTTGATGAATGGGCCAAATTGATCAATGCCCCTGAAGAGCAAGAGGATGACATAGATGTATATGCCAAGAAGAAGAAGGATCACAACTCCATGGCAAATATGTATAAGGAAATTCCTGACAAAGCCTTGGAAACTCACAAGATGGGCTCTGTCTACTATGTGTTGTCCTGATTGACCACAATCAACACTATCTTGAGGCATACCTTGTTGCCCAAATCTGGAGATCACAGAATGATCAGAGGTCATTCCATCAACTTTCTGTAGTTGTTTGCTGTGCCCCAAAAGCTCAAAGTTATGAGTCTGATTGTTGAGACAATCAAGAGGACAACTGCAGGTCAGAAGAGGTCATGTGGGTATGCTCCACACATCCAAATGCTCATCAACTCCAAGATGGGCACAGACACTTACTTGTTAGACAAGGAACATCTTCCCCTAAGGCCTGAATTTGAGGACAACACAGTTGAAGATGACCCCACATCTGTAGAAGCTCAAGAGAAAAGAGAGAAAGCTAAAGCTGAGAAGGCAGCAAAGATGCCAAGTGCTGAAGAGGCATCTCAAGACAAAGCAAGATCAACTTTGATATCTGATTCAAGCCACCTTGAGGATTGAGAAAGGATTTGCCTTGATAACCCACAAGTATAGGGGATCAATTGTAGCCTCTTTCAATAAGTAAGAGTGTCGAACCCAACGAGGAGCTAAAGGTAGAACAAATATTCCCTCAAGTTTTATCGACCACCGATACAACTCTACGCACGCTTGGCGTTCGCTTTACCTAGAACAAGTATAAAACTAGAAGTACTTTGTAGGTGTAACAGGATAGGTTTGCAAGAATATAAAGATCACGTAAATAAAAACTAGGGGGTGTTTAGATAAAGAAGCAATAAAGTTAGTATAGCGAGTGTGGAAAAGTGGTGGTAGGAGTTGCGAAATTGTCCCTAAGCAATTGACTACTTTACTAGACCGATAGCAAGTTTTATGTGGGAGAGGCCACTGCTAGCATGTCATCCCTAACTTGGAATTCTATGCACTTATGATTGGAACTATTAGCAAGCAATCACAACTACTAATGTTCATTAAGGTAAAACCCAACCATAGCATTAAGATATATTGGTCCCCCTTCAATCCCGTATGCATCAATTTCTATGCTAGGTTGAAGCTTCTGTCACTCTTGCCCTCCAATACATAGTCCTATCAACATACAACTAACCCTATGGTGTGATCCACGTGTGCGCTCATATGATGGGAACCAAAGGACAGCAACATAACCACAAGCAAATTAAACCAATCATAGAAATTCACCAATTACCGATAGGGCAATGAAAATCTACTCAGACATCATAGGATGGCAACACATCATTGGAAAATAATATGAAGCATAAAGCACCATGTTAAAGTAGAGGGTACAACGGGTTGCAGGAGAGTGGACCGCTGTAGATAGATGGGGGAAGGTGATGAAGATGTTGGTGAAGATGACATAGCTGTTGGTGTATATTGCGGTGACGATGATGGCCCCGGCGGCGTTCCGACGCCACCGGGAGAGAGGGGGAGAGAGCCCCCCTTCTTCTTCTTCTTCCTTGACATTCCCCTAGATGGGAGAAGGGTTTCCCCTATGGTCCTTGGCTTCCATGGAGGCGGAGGGGCGGGAGCCCCTCCGAGATTGGATCTCTCTCTCTCTGTTTCCTTCTGTTTCTGCGCTCCCAGATTCTGGCCTTTCACCGTTTCTTATATTCCCGGAGATCCATAACTCCGATTGGGATGAAATTTGGACACGATTTTTATCCGGATATTGGCTTTCTTGTGGCGAAAGAAGGGCACCAACTGCCTTACGGAGTGGCCACGAGGGTCAGGGGCGCGCGCCCTGCCTCGTGGCCCCCTCGGGCATTGTCTCGCATTGATTCTTCTTCCCAAAAATCACATATATTCCAAAAAAATCTTCATAAGTTTTTATCCCGTTTGGACTCCGTTTGATATGGATTTTCTGCGAAACAAAAAAGATGCAACAAATAGGAACTGGCACTGGGCACTGGATCAATATGTTAGTCCCAAAAATAGTATAAAAAGTCGCCAAAAGTATATGAAAGTTGTATAATATTGGCATGGAACAATCAAAAGTTATAGATACGACGGAGACATATCAGCATCCCCAAGCTTAATTCCTGCTCGTCCTAGAGTAGGTAAATGATAAAAAAGATAATTTTTGATGTGGAATGCTACCTACCATAATCTTGATCACATAATCTAATCATGGCATGAATATTGAGACACGAGTGATTCAAAGCAATAGTCTATCATTTGACATCAAGACAATAATACTTCAAGCATACTAATAAAGCAATCATGTTTTTCAAAATAACATGGCCAAAGAAAGTTATCCCTACAAAATCATATGGTTTGGCTATGCTCCATCTTCACCACACAAAATATTCAAATCAAGCACAACCCCGATGAGAAGCCAAGCAATTGTTTCATACTTTTGACGTTCTCAAACCTTTTCAACTTTCACACAATACATGAGCGTGAGCCATGGACATAGCACTATAGGTGGAATAGAATATGATGGTGAAGGTTGTGTGGAGAAGACAAAAAGAAGAAAGTCTCACATCGACACGGCAAATCAACGGGCTATGGAGATGCCCATCAATTGATGTCAATGTGAGGAGTAGGGATTGCCATGCAATGGATGCACTAGAGCTATAAGTGTATGAAAGCTCAAACTGAAACTAAGTGGGTGTGCATCCAACTTGCTTGCTCATGAAGACCTAGGGCGTTTGAGGAAGCCCATCGTTGGAATATACAAGCCAAGTTTTATAATGAAAATTCCCACTAGTATATGAAAGTGATAACTCAAGAGACTCTCTATATGAAGAACATGGTGCTACTCTGAAGCAGAAGTGTGGTAAAAGAATGGTAACATTGTCCCTTATCTCTTTTCTCTCATTTTTTTTCTTTGTTTTTCTTTTTTTAGGCTTCTTTGGCCTCTCTCTTTTTTTGGGGGGCTTCTCTGGCCACTTTTATTTTGATAACCTCACATGGGACAATGTTCTAATAATGATGATCATCACACTTTTATTTACTTACAACTCAATATTACAACTCGATACTAGAACAAAGATATGACTCTATATGAATGCCTCCGGCGGTGTACCGGGATGTGCAATGATCTAGCATAGCAATGACATAAAAAATGGACAAGCCATGAAAACATCATGCTAGCTATCTTACGATCATGCAAAGCAATATGACACTAAATGCTCAAGTCATGTATATGATGATGATGGAAGTTGCATGGCAATATATCTCGGAATGGCTATGGAAATGCCATGATAGGTAGGTATGGTGGCTGTTTTGAGGAAGATATAAGGAGGCTTATGTGTCATAGAGCGTATCATATCACGGGGTTTGGATGCACCGGCAAAGTTTGCACCAACTCTCGAGGTGCGAAAGGGCAATGCACGGTACCAAAGAGGCTAGCAATGATGGAAGGGTGAGAGTGCGTATAATCCATGGACTCAACATTAGTCATAAAGAACTCACATACTTATTGCAAAAATCTATTAGTCATTGAAACAAAGTACTACACACATGCTCCTGGGGGATAGATTGGTCGGAAAAGACCACCGCTCGTCCCCGACCGCCACTCATAAGGAAGACAATCAATAAATACCTCATGCTCCAACTTCGTTACATAACGGTTCACCATACGTGCATGCTACGGGAATCTCACTCTTCAAAGCAAGTATTTCTACAATCCACAATTACCCACTAGCATGACTCTAATATCACCATCTTTATATCGCAAAACTATTGCAAGGAATCAAACATATCATATTCAGTGATCTACAAGTTTTATGTAGGATTTTATGACTAACCATGTGAATGACCAATTCATGTCAACTCTCTAAATAAATATAAGTGAAGCAAGAGAATTTAATTCTTTCTACAAAATATATGCCCATGCTCTAACAAATATAAGTGAAGCAAAAGAGCATTCTACAAATGGCGGTTTTCTATGTGTAGGGAAACAGGCAATCCAAACTTCAAATGATATAAGTGAATCACATGAAGCATTCTATAAAGCCATACTCAAAAGATATAAGTGAAGTGCAATGAGAATTCTATAGATCAACCATGGACTATATCATACCAGCATGGTGCATCAAACAAAATTGAAAACTAAATGCAAAAGACGCTCCAAGATTTGCACATATCACATGAACGAAACGAAACCAAAAACATACCGATACTTGTTGAAGAAAGATGGGATGCCTTCCGGGGCATCCCCAAGCTTAGACGCTTGAGTCTCCTTGAATATTTACTTGGGGTGCCTTGGGCATCCCCAAGCTTGAGCTCTTGCCTCTCCTCCTTCTCCTCATATCGAGACCTCCTCGATCTTTGATCACTTCATCCACGCAAGACTCAACAGAAAGCTCGGTAAGATTCATTAGTATCATAAAGCAAATCACTACTCTAAGTAATGTTGCAAACCAATTCATATTTTGTTTTTGCATTGTAGCTACTGTAATATAACTTTTCCATGGCTTAATCCACTGATAGAAATCGATAGTTTCATCAAAACAAGCAAACTATGCATCAAAAACAGAATCTGTCTTAATCACGACAGTCTGTAGTAATCTGAACATTCACCATACCTCTGCTACTCCAACAATTCTGAAAAAATTAGGAAAAATAAACAAAATTTATAGAAAGACAGTGCAAATCAGAACCGTTTGGCGTTCCAGTAAAAAATGTAAAATCGCGCACTACAGCCAAAGTTTCTGTTTTGTACCGCACAAACCAACAAGCAACGTAAACATCCTAAAGGCAAATCTTGGCACATTATTTTTATGATACAAAGGATTTGTACAAGGGGATAATTATTTTTTTTGAAAAGTTTCTGTAATCAAGGGTCACAAAGTTTCCACGAGCATGAACAAAGTTCAAGGCTAGCTCCCAACTTCAACAATGCTTGTCTTTCTCACTTTCACTTTCCTTTTTGAAATGTTTTGGGTTCCCCTCTATATTTTTTTGTTTTTAAACTTTATAAAGGCACTCAACAGAAATAAATGACTCTCTAAAACTTCCAGGTTGTCTCCCTGGCAGCGCTTTCTTTAAAGCCATTAAGCTAGGCATATAGTGCTCAAGTAATGGATCCACCCGGATCCCAAGGTATATCAAAGCCAATTTTAATTAACAATGATTTGTAATTTAGTAGTGATCACAAAGTAACATATATCATGTAATGGCGAAGTCTAACTCTCTTCCTATGCATCGGCATGTCATAAAAGAACAATTCATGCACACATAGTAAAGGCCAATGCATAGTATAAATAGTTTCTTGCAATTTTATCATATTGGAAACATGGAGAGGCGGAGATGTAGTTCCTCTCTCATAATAATTGCAAGTAGGAGCAGAAAGCACATGCATATTATATCTATCAAAATCATCATGTGTAGTAGTAAAACGCAACCCATCAATGTAATCCTTAATAAGGGCAAACTTCTCCGATATAGTGGAGTCGGGAGAATTCAAAAAGATAATAGGACTATCATGTGTGGGTGCAATAGCAACAATTTCATGTTTAACATAAGGAACTATATATAACAAGTTCATCTCCATAAGCATAATTCATATTGGCATCTTGGCCACAAGCATAGCAAGCATCATCAAAAAGGGATATTTCAAAAGAATCAACGGGATCATAACAATCATCATAGCATTCATCCTTCGATAAATTCGAAGGGAAATTAAAAAATGTGTGGGATAAAGAGTTACTCTCATTAGATGGTGGGAACGGGTGATCAATCCGCTCTTCCTTCTTTTGTTCTTCACTCTCCTCCTCGTCTTTTTCATCCAATGAGCTCACAGTTTCATCAATTTCTTCTTCCATAGACTCCTGCAAAATATTAGTCTATTCTCGGACAGCGGAGACTTTCTCAATAAATTCATCAATATCATAATTGTATTTATAATTCTCGTAGCAATATTGAAGGATAGCTAAATTTTCATGTCTATAAACTGAATCATCAAAATCTTCAAACTCTTTAAACAAAGATTCAATTTCACAAGCACCTTAAAAGCAACAAATTCTTCTATTCGTTCCACATCATAGTAATCATATATACCATTAGCATAAGAAGCTAAGGTTTCATTATCATTAAATTTGCATGAAAAGGGAAGGTGTGGAGCCTTCATCCTAGAGCAACAAGTATAATCATGTCTCAAGCATAGATCCCGAGCATACCAACGCAACATATAAATTTGATCCCATAATATTTTCCCTTTTTGAGTCAAGCGATAATCCCGAAAGTATTCACGTTGATCCAATGTGTCTCCCATTATATAATTGAATGGGGTTTTCTCAGGATTATTAAAGTAGTGCATAATATTTTTCACATAATGAGCATCGAGGGTTTTAGGAGGTTCCCCATCTCCATGAGTAGCAAGTAAACCTAATGTTTTTGGTATTTCGTGTTCCATATCCATAACTAAAGATACAGAACAACTTAGAAAAGCAAATAAAGATTACTTAGTGATAAAGCAAACAAGCACACACAAGAATATTCACCCCACGCTATAACTCCCCGGCAACGGCGCCAGAAAAAGGTCTTGATAACCCACAAGTATAGGGGATCAATTGTAGCCTCTTTCGATAAGTAAGAGTGTCGAACCCAACGAGGAGCTAAAGGTAGAACAAATATTCCCTCAAGTTTTATCGACCACCGATACGACTCTATGCACACTTGACGTTCGCTTTACCTAGAACAAGTATAAAACTAGAAGTACTTTGTAGGTGTAACGGGATAGGTTTGCAAGAATATGAAGAGCACGTAAATAAAAACTAGGGGCTGTTTAGATAAAGAAGCAATAAAGTTAGTATAGAGAGTGTGGAAAAGTGGTGGTAGGAGTTGCGAAATTGTCCCTAAGCAATTGACTACTTTACTAGACCGATAGCAAGCTTTATGTGGGAGAGGCCACTGCTAGCATGTCATCCCTGACTTGCAATTCTATGCACTTATGATTGGAACTATTAGCAAGCATCTGCGACTACTAACGTTCATTAAGGTAAAACCCAACCATAGCATTAAGATATATTGGTCCCCCTTCAATCCCGTATGCATCAATTTCTATGCTAGGTTGAAGCTTTTGTCACTCTTGCCCTCCAATACATAGTCCTATAAACATACAACTAACCCTATGGTATGATCCACGCGCGTGCTCATATGATGGGCACCAAAGGACAGCAACATAACCACAAGCAAATTAAACCAATCATAGCAATTCACCAATTACCGATAGGACAACGAAAATCTACTCGGACATCATAGGATGGCAACACATCATTGGATAATAATATGAAGCATAAAGCACCATGTTCAAGTAGATGGTACAGCGGGTTGCGGGAGAGTGGACCGATGTAGATAGATGGGGGAAGGTGATGAAGATGTTGGGGAAGATGACGGAGGTGTTGGTGTAGATTGCGGTGACGATGATGGCCCCGGCGGCGTTCCGGCGCCACCGGGAGAGAGGGGGGAGAGCCCCCCTTCTTCTTCTTCTTCCTTGACCTTCCCCCTAGATGGGAGAAGGGTTTCCCCTCTGGTCCTTGGCTTCCATGGCGGCGGAGGGGCGGGAGCCCCTCCGAGATTGGATCTCTCTCTCTGTTTCCTTCTGTTTCTGCGCTCCCAGATTCTGGCCTTTCACCGTTTCTTATATTTCCGGAGATTCGTAACTCCGATTGGGCTGAAATTTGGAGACGATTTTTATCCAGATATTGGCTTTCTTGCAGCGAAAGAAGGGCACCAACCGCCTTACAAGGTGGCCATGAGGGTCAGGGTCGCGCCCCCTGCCTCGTGGCCCCCTTAGGCATCGTCTCGCGTTGATTCTTCTTCCCAAAAATCACTTATATTCCAAAAAAAATATCCGTAAGTTTTTATCCCGTTTGGACTCCGTTTGATATGGATTTTCTGCGAAACAAAAAACATGCAACAAACAGGAACTGGCACTGGGCACTAGATCAATATGTTAGTCCAAAAATAGTATAAAAAAGTCGCCAAAAGTATATTAAAGTTGTATAATATTGACATGAAACAATCAAAAATTATAGATACGACGGAGATGTATCAGGCCTCCCTGACTCGGAACCAAGAAATTCTATGATCTTGATTTAAAGGTGACAGAGATGCAGATAGAAGTTGAGCAGCTCCAGGAAGAAGCTGAGGAGAGTAAAGGGCAGGCTACCACAGATGCCTTTCAAAGAGTGCCAAGAGGTCAAAGATCTGCTGCAGTGCCAGTGACTAACACAAGAGCAACTACATCAGCACCTACAGCCACAGCATCAGTAGCACCTCCAGTTGCCACTCCACCAGCTCCAACAACTTCAACAGATGCATTCGTCCTTGGAGTTCTCTCAACGCCACCTCCCGAAGATCAAGCCTAGAGAGACGCATAGCACTATGCATTTTCAAGCTTTTTGGTAACTTGTTGCCAAAGGGGGAGAAAGTGTATAGATCATAGGCTTTGAGAGAGAGTGCTTTGCTTCTTTTTGTCTTTTGCTATTTGGTTGATACTTATTTGTGTGCTTGCTTGATACTTTATGTTTATGTGTGTGAGATACTTGTATGATCATGTGGTTGATCATATCATACATTAATGCTTGTGCTTGAATAATATTATCTCTTATCTCTCATATATGATCATTCACTTTGCCTTGGTGATGAGTGCATATTTTACTTTCTACCGTTTTGAGTGCTCAACCAAGATGTATGTGACATGGAAGAGTAGCCCATGATCCTAATCGATTGTGCATTTGCATTCAAAAGAAAATTTTAAATAATGCACAAATTTAGGGGGGGGCTCTTGATTATCACATACTTCTCAAAGCGACGATGTATTTCAATCTTATTATCATTTGTCGAAGCTTTGATCTATATGTTGCTCAAAATGCTTAGTGATATGCTCCAAAAGCCCTCAATCACTTTCTCATTTCCACATATGTCCCAAACCAAAAGTCAAACTCGGCCCCACCGATTTGATCTATCCGGCGTCACCGATTTCATTTGACATAGCCATAGCCAGAAACCCTAGTCAGTTCGGTCTCACCGATAGGGATCTCGGTCTCACCGATATGGGATTGCAAACTCTATGTTTCCCTTCGTAATGTTTCGGTCTAACCGATATGAGCGATCGGTCCCACCGAGTTCGTAATGCAAAATCTATGTTTCCCCTTCGTAACGTTTCGGCCTCACCGAAATGAGTGATTCGGTCCCACCGAGTTTGCCTGACCAACTCTCTGTTTACCAATTACAGAAATCGATCCTACCGAGTTTATGTGATCGGTCTCACCGAGATTACGTTATGTCCTAACCCTAATGAAATCGGTCCCACGGAGTTGACATGTCGGTCCCACCGAAAAGCCTAACGTTCATATTTTGAACTAAATCGGTCTGACCGAGTTTCATGATTCGGTCTCACCGAATTTGGTAAATTGTGTGTAACGGTTAGATTTTGTGTGGAGGCTATATATACCCCTCCACCCACTCTTCATTTGTCGAGAGAGCCATCAGAATGTGCCTACACTTCTACCATTCAGTTTCTAAGAGAGAACCACCTACTCATGTGTTGAGACCAAGATATTCCATTCCAACCACAAGAATCTTGATCTCTAGCCTTCCCCAAGTTGCTTTCCACTCAAATCATCTTTCCACCAAATCCAAATCTGTGAGAGAGAGTTGAGTGTTGGGGAGACTATCATTTGAAGCACAAGAGCAAGGAGTTCATCATCAACACACCATATATTACCTTTTGGAGAGTGGTGTCTCCTAGATTGGTTAGGTGTCACTTGGGAGCCTCCGTCAAGATTGTGGAGTTGAACCAAGGAGTTTGTATGGGAAAGGAGATCGCCTACTTCATGAAGATCTACCCTAGTGAGGCAAGTCCTTCGTGGGCGATGGCCATGGTGGGATAGACAAGGTTGCTTCTTCGTGGACCCTTCGTGGGTGGAGCCCTCCATGGACTCGCGCAACCGTTACCCTTCGTGGGTTGAAGTCTCCATCAACGTGGATGTACGATAGCACCACCTATCGGAACCACGGGAAAAATCTTCGTGTCTACATTGCGTTTGCTCCCTCCAAACTCCTCCCTTTACCTTCATATGCAATGATTTACATTCCGCTGCTATACTCTTAGGTTTGCATGTGTAGATTGATTGCTTGACTTGTGCTAAGTTGCTAAAATCTGCCAAAACTTAAAATTGGGAAAAGACTAGATTTTTATTTGGTCAAGTAGTCTAATCACCCCCCCCCTCTGGACATACTTTCGATCCTACATGCGTATAAGGCTTGGAGGAGTCTGGAGCGCGTCGTGACAGGATCATGCAAACAGAGGGCGTCAAACAATGCATAGAGATGTGTGGGCGGACACGATGCAGGGTGAAGCATGGTTGTAGTTGAACAAGTTGGGCTGGGTCGGACTAGACAGTCTGATTGACCGACGAGGATGTCGGTCAAAACAGAAGATGGCGGTGATTTCAGCGACGACAACATAGGAGCATGATGTTGATGGTGACTGGCATCTGAGGCGTGGAAACACGTGGTGCAGGCCTGAGGGCTTGTGCAGCTTCGACAAGACTATGGCGCATGGTTGATTCAAGGTTGTGTACACATGAGAGCTTGAAGTCGATAGGGCACGGGGTAGCACGACCAGCTACATGGAGTCATGTTGAAGGTGGAGCTGGAATGTAGCGGAAGACTTGATTCTATGCCGACGGAGGGGCTACGGTGTAAGACTTCAGATAATCGAAGCCTATTTCAGCGGGATAGCGAGAGACACGTGGATCGGACTGGGGCACAGTGGTCTGATGGAGACGTGCCACTCGGCATCGGTCGGTGATGATCGGTGGTTCGCTGCAGTAGTGGGGTGGAGACAGTGTGGGCTAGCTACCCAGGAGACTCGACCAGGACAAGAGAGGCTCGATGCGGTGATACCAGCAATGCGTGCGGTAAGCACAAGACACAGTGAGAGACCAAGGCACTAATGGTGAGACATGTGGTCAAACAAAGTGTGCAGTGGTGCTGAAGCAGTGTTGACAAGTATCAGATTCAAGTTGGTGACTGGGTCTATCGGTGCTAGTTGATGGACATGAGTTGATCATAGGGAATCTGAGAAAGTGACGGAAAGTTTGAAATTGTCAAAAGCTGAGAGAGTACATGACTATATATTGTGTGTTGTTCAGTGTACATGGAAAAGTGTGGATGACAAGATAGAAGGAGGCGGAGTGCTATAATGGTGGGACATGTCAGTGACTATCCAGAAAAAGGTGAGACAACTGCGAATTTGACTCAGGGTGACGATGAAATTCCTTCAAGTTTCAGACAGACGGTCAAGTAAGAGCGGTGATGTTGAGTTCAGGTAACTCTTATATGTGGCGTTCAATATGTGAGTTGTTCACTTTCACGCAGACAGTGGTCGGTGTGTGATGAGGTTGAACAAATACTCCGGAAGTTGGGAGCACAAAGGAGAGTAATGAGGAACTTATTTGCTCAAGTGTTGACTGGGAAGAAGACGAGAAGGGACTACAATTGCAGGTGGAGTCACATGGAGTCTGGGAGTGGCAGCAATGATCATGGTATAATCTCAAGTCCAATGTATATGGAGGTTCGGTGCATGGATGAATCCAAGGTGGCGAAGAATATTCACCAACGTGGAGTTTATTAGAGTTGTGTCGAATATTATTGTAGAAGGTAGGTTACAGTTGGACTGTGAGTCGTATGATGTGTAAATATGATATGGAGTTGTGTCTTCATAGGACACTTGTATCCTAAGCCTCATACATACTGAGAGGGTAGACGCACGATGTAACGTGCCAACATAATAGTACAGGTATGCCGAGCAAGCCGGCGGCATCTGCCGGTGCCCAGGCGGCCGGGGTGCGGTATTGTAGCGGTGTCATGGGGAGGAGCACACGTAGTCATGCCTAGGGGATCTAGCCATATTGGTAAACCTCGTTAACAAATCTCGCTGTCGTAATCATGTGATTGCTTGGTCCTCAGTAGATCAACGGTGGCCTTGGACTAATTCTAGCATCTAGGAAGAAACAATGCCAAGCGCGTGAACTTGGATAAAACATTTAAATGAAAAAAGCCCATCAATGCATGAAGAACTTTAGTTGCTAAATCATTAAAAGAAGGATGCTTAGCTACAAAATACTAAGCACCTACTTCCTTCGTCCGGTGAAAAGTGTACACATAGAAATTTTACAACAAATTATAGAGTGGAGTAAAAAATACATTGGGAAGATGCAGGTCGCCATCTTTTTCCTTTTTAATTACCCAACCCCCAACAAGTTAAGTGTGTGTAAAAATTAAGGAGACCATGTGTAGTACGTTATTGGTCTTGATTATCGTGTGATGAAATAAAAACATTTTCTCTACTTTAAAGTGCATTGAGAAGATAGAAGTACACTCTTTTGTGAACAAATTTTATTTAGAGAAAAGGCATACACCCGACTTTATAAATAAAACCACACGACAGAGTCACAACCATCCAGCATCAAACATACAGTTAACCCAAAACACACAGGGCCAACAACCACAAGGTACAAAAACTATGGTTTAGCGGCAAGCAGGCCCAATTGATACAAAAGAAGGCACGCAGGCCAACCACCTACAGCAAAGGGGAGATCCAGTAGCCTAAGAAGGCGATGCAATCGGGGGAGATGATAGCAGACTGGCAGACGCCCGAACTTTATTGATCAGCACCTCCAACTCATCCCAATCTGCAGGCTTAGTCAATAATTTCCACTGCTGCAAGAAAATAAACATCTTAAACAGAGCATCGGCAGGTTTATTAGGAAACACACCCTCAATGGTGAATTTTTTTCTTGTAGGTTATGGACAAATTTTAAAGGGATAATTAATTTGGTGCCCTTAGTTGTGTCCCACTCGGCGGGTTTACCCCTAGTTTTTGAAAACACTTGTTCCTGCCCAAACCACTTTGCTCCTCTTATGCTTTTGCCCTTTGCCGTTTGACCATCACTTCATAAACTTCATAAAAAATTCATACTAACTCGGAAAAATTCAAATAAGATATCAAAATGTTCAGAAAAGCATCGCCTATATGTGCATATCATTTGCATTCATGAAAAAAGTGTTGCCCAGTCCCCATCTCAGTTTTAGCTCATATGATCTTAGCATGAATAGTAAAATCTAAAAAAATTCTAAAACAAATTTGGTGGCAAATTTTGACCAGTGTTTTCAGTGCTTGCCAAGTTTCATAAGGGAATGACATTCGTGGAAGTCATGGCAAAAAAATGAAATTTTGGAGCATTGATTTTTGTTTTTTTTCCACGACTTCCACGAATGTCATTCCCTTATGAAACTTGACAAGCACTCAAAACATTGGTCAAAGTTTTTTTAGAATTTTTAGATTTTTTAGATTTTACTGTTCATGCTAAGATCATATGAGCTAAAACTTAGATGGGGACTGACCAACACTTTTTCATAAATGCAAATGACATGCACATATAGGTGATGCTTTTCTGAACATTTTGATATCTTATTTGAATTTTTCTGAGTTAGTATGAATTTGTTTTATGAAGTTTTCAAAGTGATGGTCAAACGATCAAAGGGCAAAAGCATAGGAGGAGCAAAGTAGTTTGGGCAGGAACAAGTGTTTTTGGAAACTAAGAGTAAACCTGCCGAGTGTGACCTAACTAGGGACATAAAATCAATTATCCCAATTTTAAAGCCAAACATGTACTCTTCACCAGACGAAAGGAATATACTTAGCACCTCATCTAAACACAGATGCATTGGCAACCGTCTAATTTCAGAAAAGGAGAAGGAAAAGCGGGGCCCTCGTTGTCGAGCCGGCCGGTGCGGCCGCCCACCACGACGAGCGCTCATGTGCATCCCTCCTGGCGCCAAAGACGTCGATCTGATCGTTTCCTCTCCTTAATTCTTGCTCTTCCCTGCCTTTCCAGAATGATTGCTGCTACTTCTTCTGCACTTTTTGTTCCTGGCGTTCTTTTCGTTCTTTTCGTTCAAGGATTCAGCTCCAGTGCCCACGAAGGCTCTAGATGCTGTGAGCGTGACACTAGTCTGAAAGGAATTTTTTTGCGAGGGATGCATGAACAAATATCACCGCAGCGATTGGATGGAAAGATACGCATGCCCGTAGGGGTTTCTCTGCATTGTATCATGTGCATAATGCTAATATTTGATTGGAACGTGTGCCATAAAACGAAATTACACAACACAATACTCCTATATTTTTTTCAGGAACTAACTGTACCTCAAATGGTTAGGTTCCATATGGTTAGCTCAATTCAAACTATTCAAAAAAAAAGCTCACTTTTTTCCGAATTTATTCTAGTATTTCTGTGATATTCGTTCACTTGACTTGAGTTCGTCAGTTTTGAGATAATGTGCCGACTTATTATTTCGAAGGTGCTCCTAAGGGTAGAATATATGTGTGTGCGTTTATAAATATGAGTGCATGTGAGCATCTGTAATTACACCATGTTTAAAAATACTACTAAAAACGCTCTTATATTATGAGACGGATGGAGCAGTATATATTTTCTTTAGTTTTGTTATTTTTATTTTTCTATTTTTTATATAGTCCTTATTTTTATTAAAAAAATATTTTTATGTTTTTTTTTGAAAAAAGGAGGATACACCCTCGGCCTCTGCATCTGGACAATGCATGCAGCCATTTTATTAATTATTCACAAAGACCATACAAAGTAATATATCAGTAAGCCACAAGCCAACATCTAGGCAATACATGTTGTTACTCCTATCCCAATGATGAAGGCGGGCCGAATATCCGGGCCGAATACGAAATAGACATCATCGGGACTAGTTCACACATGGGACAAGGTCACACACCGGTCCGGCGCACTCTCAGAGGCCACTGCAGCCGTCTTCCGCCGAATCCTCTCCAGAGCAAGAACTGACGCATCATCATTGCCAGGCATGCCGTCGACGCCACCACGGCACCAGACAACGCCACCAACCTGCACGTACCCATCCACACGCGCCCATCGCTGGAACTCCGCAGCGCCATGCCACCGAGATCCGCCGCCAACCTTGCAGTAGATGTAACACCGCTCATCCTCTTGTCCTCTCCAACCAGCAGTTGATCCAAAACGATGCCTCCAGAAGGGAGAACGACACGGAAGGCATCGTTATCGTTCGATCCGGTAGACCCAGATCTAGGGTTTCCCTCGGAACGTCCCGATTGAGACTGCCGCTGAACGCCACCCACCCAAGACGGGCCCACCACCTTTCCATGCTCACCGAAGGCGAGACCTCCATGAAGATGACGACGCTGTGAGCGTCACTGCCGCCCAATCCAGAGGGATTTAGGTTTTCACCCTAGTACACGAGCAAAGGAGGGAGGCAGAGGCGGAATGGAGAACCTTGACGGCGCCTACATGTAGTGGACGGCTCCTGCAGGCGTTGCCGTCGTCGTGACCGGAAGATCCGGCCTTGTATTTCTTCGGGCTCTATACTTCCCCATCCCTTTCCTCAGACGCGGCACCGCCGACCAGGGGCGGCCGGAGACCAGATCGTGAGTCATGGATTGGGACGGCGCTAGATCCAGGACATGCGTCCCCAAGGCCACCACGCCCCACAAGCACCACCCGCCGCCATCTTGCCACCCGTGTGGCCAAGTGGGGCGGCTAGCACTTGCGACGTCCGCTGGCCGAGAGCAAAGTCCCCCGCACGCGGCAAGGCGGACAAATCCTCGCGGTCATCTTCCCTGACGGTCGCGCGGCGTTCCGGCGACCCCCTCCATTGGTGGCGAGGGGGAGGAGAAAGGGAGGGGCGGCCGGCTGCGACGCCCGAATCGCCCCTATGGGAGCGGCGCGGGGGCTGCGCGGGGGGGGGGGGGGGGGGGGGGGGGGCGGTGTATGCGCAATTTGTTTGTATATTTTCTTTCGAAATTCATTTTTAGGGAAGTTTTGTGTGTGTTTGCGCGCGCTCGCTCGGGGTTGTGTGTGCTTGTGCGTGGGTCGTGGTGCGTGTGCGTACAAGATATGCAATATCCCGTTGAGAGAAACATGTGTGGTGAACACCGGAGAGGGATCAGCTGAAACTGCACGTTTTATCTGGTGACTTGCTTTGTCGACGAAATCAGGACACAACTTTCCCACGTACATACGGCTCGCGTTGCCGCGACGAGACTTCCAACTATAGCCCGGAGAAGCTTGCTTTTGCTTCGGGAGTTTTTTTTTTCTTCTGTATATATGTTGGTCGATGTAGCAAAGATTATTATTTTTTAGAATATAGATCGATCGATGTAGCAAATGATCCTGTCCTGTCCAGCATCAAGCCCACCAGCCTCCAGACAAGAACAACAATCTGACAGGACATGTTGGTAACATAGGACACACGCATTTTCCCGATCCAATGACCAGACAGAGCGCCCGACGTTGCATGGATACCACACACGTGCACGTACATCCAAATCCCGGCACGATATATGTTACGCAGAAGATACATTACACCTCTGGACGTGCCCCGCGCGCCATCCCCATGCACAGGGTCTCGCCTGCTGACAGCTACACTGAAAGTGAAGATTAGTTAGAACGGTCCGGTACTCACCTCATCAGGTCCGAAAATCAACTTAAAATACATCTCACGCCTCTCCTGTCAGAACAGAAGGACGGGTCGGCCTCAGGCTCAGGGTGTTTCTCCATTGACATGACACGCATACGGCCAGATGGGCTACGCCGAGACGGCCGCGCCCTGCACCACCATGTGAGAGCGCTTGTACGTACGCTCTCGGTGGGGCTAGGCTGTGGTCTGGTTCCTGCTCCGCCCTGCGAGATGGATAGGCGATCAGTTCCGGCGTACTAGTGGCCAGCGTACGCTTGTGTTCGTTGGCGCGCCACGGCGCGGCGCGGCGAGGCAAGGCTACAGAGCCGATGGCCAGATGGGCCGGCCACCTGCTTCCTCGCCCAGCCGGCGGCCGGCTGGTTGGCCCTGGCCCTCGGCGGATGAGACGTCGGAGACGTAGAGTCCGCGATAAGACGTACGGGTCAGAGCGATTGGACGGAGGCCTCTGTGTCGTGCTCAGGTTGTTCGTTTGAGATGTGGGCTGGATAGTTCATGCATCAGAACGTGGTTGCATGATTTGCTGCTGCGGAGAGCCTTGACTTCAGGTGTACTTGGGCGATTTTATTTTATTTTTGGCGGAGATACTTGGGCGATATTCTTTTAACCGTTCCATTTGTTCATGGGGTCGCTGTTGGTTTCTGAATGGTGGATTGGAATAGCACCGGATGGAGAAAAATTCAATCCACCTATGTGACCGTGCATGAGGTGCCAACTACCAAAAGATCGCAGTTCCTTTGATCGCCGATGCATGTTTTGATTTAGTTGGAGATCTGAGAAAAGCTAGGACGAAAGGAAAAAGAACTGGGTAAAGCAAAAGTAATCCAAAAAAAAAAAGTACCGTGTTAGCACGTCTAATGATGTTATCTTACAAATCTCACATAAATGTTAAGGTGGGGGAGGGAGGAATAAGAAGAAGAAGAAAAGATCTGCCTTCTCTTAAGTAAAAAAAGAGAGTACTAGATAATCTCTCAACAACGACATGTCTCATCATATATTCTCTACTCCTAATTCTCCACTACATTATATGCCCTAGCCCGTGCCGCCGCTTCTCCGATTCAATCCTCCTGTCGATCCACCCTCACCATCCCAACTCCTCAGACCACATCCACCCTTTCAATCATGTCCCTGCCATCACTCAACTTCAAGAGAGGCCAAGAGTTCAAGGAGAAGATCTGGAATCTATGGGGGGTACGCACCAATTCACAAGAAGGAGAGTAGGAATTCCACCTCCTTACGGAATTCACAAGATCAAAGATCAAGCTTACAGAAGCTTCGGTATCCACAATCCTCTCTCATGCTTTGGTGGCAATGCATCCTTATACAAGGTGAAACAACTTCATAATTGGTCTTTCAAATTCTCTACTTCATCCAAAAAGGTGGGCTACTCTATCATCAATGGAGCTAACATTGCGTTCTCTGAGTTCAATATCAGCTTTATGCTTTCTGGAGATGGAGGCCCAAACTCCAACGTGGAATTAGATCTTTATCTGCAGGAAAAAGTGGACGAATGGACTCATATTTTCCATAACCATCCTCACAAATTTTATGCCTAAACTCTTAGGTCACCTGCCATCTACCTAAACTCGGGAGAATCTGATTATAGATCTCATTCAACCAATCACATCCCGCTTTCAGATGGTTCTTAAGTTCAATGTGATCAGCGCATGCAGCATTGAAGGCATAATCAAAGGGAGGGAACTCAACCAATTCAAATGGCTCCTTCTGGGCCCTCCCCCCCCCCCACCTGACAAAACCATCCGTTGTTTACAATCTGGCCATCTTCGGCCTAGCTGCTCTGAGCGCATCAAATGCCACCAGTGTAAGCACTAGGCCACATTGCAAAAGATTGCTATTCTAAGCCCAATCCAAACATAAGTGCCCAACCAACTACTACACCCAGGCCCGACAATTCACTTCCCAGGCTAGTTTTGACAAGGCTAGTCTCCATTGTTCCTGCGTTGACTGGCAATCAACCCATGCTCAGTGCCACATCCCTTTTGACTGCCCCGTCTCTTCGTTTTCCTTATACCATGGTTGGTGGATGCCTTCCAAGATGCCGCTCTGCATTCCTCTCTCCATCCAGTGCCCAACCTCCACCTCGAAACCACCAAAAACCCAGCTCTGCAGCCGCAACAACTACTCTCTGCTGGCGCCCATGGCGTCCTTCCCCTTCGATCCGACTCCTTTCATTCCGAAGGGGCACCAAAGCATCATGGTCAAGGGACGTCCGACTAGGGTTCGTGTTGCCACTGGTGCGGTGGCGCCAGTGCACGACGAATAGGTGATTATCGCCATTGTCCCGATGCCCAATCTCCTGGTCCCGTTAGCCAATGTCCGTGACGTAATCCCTGAATTCTTGGCTGATATCAATCACAAAGGTTTCTCAGAGATCATTCCATGTCCGTTTGGCCAAGCCTATGTCTAACTCAGAAGTGTCTTTGATAGAGATGAATTAATTCAGCAAGGCCCACATCTTTACACCGATGTTCATCTGATCTTCCAAAAGCATAATGAGGGCCTGGATTGGAGGAGATTCATTTTAGATGAGGAGGTCTAGCTTCTTCTTTGTGGCTTTCCTTTTAATAGGAGATGCATGCATGAACTAGCCAATACTGTTAGGAGCTTCGGTACTCTTATGCATTGGGATAGAAACAAGAGCACTAACGAAAATCAGCTAGTGAAGGTCAAATTTGAAGCTCTCGGAGATATTCCAGCTAGCATAGTTACTGGAGAAGGAAATGACTTTCAAGCAGATTCTCAGACAGTACCAGTAGTGATCCTGCAATAGAGGATGTTTGGGGAAGAAGCAACAGATGAGGACCCCATTGATCCACATGGCAATCCTCATCCAATGCCACAACAAGAGAATTTTCATCCAAACAAACATAACCATTTCCTTGGACCACTGCATCACCTTGAGCATGATGATATGCATAAGTTACCTGATTTGAACTTGGGGCAGCCACAACTAGATCTGCAGGTAGCACCACCTGTTATACCTGATGAGGACATGGACATGGAGGAAGACTAAGAATATATGCCAGGTTGAGGTCACTGGCCCTTGCCTCATGCTCCTCCTCCAGATATGGAACTTCACCCAGGAGAATTTTTAGAATTGAATGACCTGATGGCCCCAGTTCCAGAAGAGCAACCTCCTGTCATCATGGAAAAATTGCCTAATGAAGATGCCAACAGAAACATCACTCTTTCACTGGCTCTCACAAATAACTCTACTCCTTCTGTTGAGTCTGCTGATGGGCCTCGCATGCAGCCCATCTTTCATGGCTTACCAGATATAAATGCTCTCAATGGGCCACCTATGCATGAACTGGTAGATGGGCCTCCAATTGAACAAGCTACTATTGATATTGGGCATGTAGAGCAACCACCAATTGTGGCACAGAGTCTGAATGGCAATGGAGACAGACTGAATCTCATGCCAGATTATAACCTAGAGGCCATTCTTGCTAACGTTCAGACTACACACAAGACCACATCAGTTGATTATATGCATTTGGAGGTACTGGAGCCACAAACCCAGAACTACACTATACAACCAGCTCCAAAGATGACTAGCACAATAGTAGGAGAAATGGATATTGCTCCTGTACATGTGCCCAGCCTACTTCCACCTACAGATGTTACCTCAGTGGAACCATTATAGCAACAACTTCTCAATGAAAACATCATAGGCGAGAGTAATGATTCTGATTTAGAAGCTCCGCCTGGATTCCCTGTTCCATGCTATTTACATGCCACTGAAGATGCTCATATAACTCTTGCTCATGCTCCTGCTATGTCATTAGAGTCTGTGTCTGCTCAACAACAAGGAAAATCTGATGAAGCTCTGCTTGGACAGGAAGGTGCTCTTATTTGGCAAAGCATTTTGCACCCACTGATGGCAGCAAAGAGGTAATTCAGGTCCCCAGGGTAAATTTCTTAGAAGTTTGATTGGGCTAAGAAATTTATTTCATCTAAAGTATGGGAGTTCATTGTACAAGGTGCAAAATCAAATATGTTTAAGTCATTTGCTATCCCTGACACTTGTCCCTCTGCATATGTTTCACCTTGCCAGGCAGATCACCAAGCTTCAAACCAGGAGAACCACTCCTCCTCTCCCACTGACAGCGTAGCAGGGTCCAAAATGGGACACTCTGCCTCTTCCACCTCAACACTCTATGGCAAAAAGAAAAGAAAAGAGAAAGCTCCACTGGTTGAAACATGTCCTGCAAATTTTAAAGGAATCTCAATGTCTGGCTTGGTCTTATGAATACCTTCACCAATGCCACCACTCTAAGGAAAAACATTGTGCTCCTTAAACTGGATTTTGAGAAAGCTTTTGACATGCTGAACCATGATACCACATTTGGAATTATGCAAGCTAAAGGATTTGGAACCAGATGGATATAATGGATTAGACAGATTTATAAAACTGGTTACTCGGATGTTCTGCTTAATGGAGTGACAGGCAAGCAATTCTTATGTAAGCAAGGAGTTAGGCAAGGAGATCCACTTTCACCTCTTATCTTTTGTGGTAGCTGCTGATCTGTTACAATCATTGTTGAATGAAGCTATGCATGCTGACATGATCAACCCTCCAGTTCACCATACCACCAGCCCTGATTTCCCCATAATACAATATGCAGATGGCACTATCTTGGTACTACCAGCTGAACCAACTCAACTGATGCATGTTAAGAATCTACTCCTCCACTATGCAACTTATACTAGTTAGTGTCAACTACTCTAAATCAACCATGGTGGCCATAAACACTCCAGATAATATCATGCAAAACCTTTCAAATCTTTTGGGCCGCAAAATTGGAAAACTCCCTCTCGATTACCCGGGGTTACCACTCAGCCTTGCTAGACCGAGAGCTCAGTACTACACTCCCTTACTCAAAAGGATTGCCAATAGACTCACTGGTTGTGCTACTATGCTTTCCACAGGAGATAAGTTGACACTACTAAAATCATTGTTTGCAAGTCTTCCAATCTTCTTCATGTGCTCCTTGTCATTTCCACAATCAGTGGTTCACCAAATTAATGTCCTTCTCAAGCACTGTTTGTGGAATATGGCTCTGATCAAAAGGGCATGCCTATGATTGCCTGGGAGAAAGTTTGCCTCCCAAAACCCATGGTGGTCTCGGTGTACTTGATATCACCACTCATAATCAAGCTCTCCTGATGAAATACATCCACAAGTTCCTTAACAGAGAAGACACACCCTGGGTTAACATCATATGGGAGACTTATTACTTTGTTAATCCACCAAATGACAGAGCTATGGGTTCCTTTTGGTGGAGAGATGTGATCAAACTCCTACACACTTACAAAGCACATGCACATGTAATGGCAATACCATCCTGTTTTGGTCTGGCAGGTGGAAGGATCATATCTTCAAGCTTGCATATCCAGAGCTTTACTCCTTCAGCATTAATTCAGATTGCTCCCTCCAACAAGTTCTGGCTCTCAATAATCTGGAGGTCCTCTTCCACAGACCTCCATCCATTTAGGCACACCAGCAATTTCTGCTTCTCAAGGACACTATGCAAGGTCACTTTAGCCAGACAAAGAAACATGTCTGGAGATACCATTGAAGCTCAGCAAGTTACTCCTCCATAAAAAAATTCAAGGCAACATTGGGCCCTAGCAATGGACACATGATCTTCAAATGGATCTAGAAAAGCTCTACACAACTCAGACATAAGATATTTATCTGGCTACTAGTGCATGATAGAGTGAACACTAGAAACCTTCTTCATAGGAAATCTATGCATCTTCTAGATTATACATGTGCACTTTGCCATGAGAAGGTTGAAGAAACAGTGATGCACCTATTTTGGGACTGTAACTTCACCATAGATTGCTGGTATAAAATCATTCCGAGCAAACAACGAGGCATCTCTCAATATGATGAAATCAGTCTCACAATAGCCAAACTTCCACAACAGATTGCCATGGACATTGTTATTGCAAACAGTTGGAGCATCTGGTCAGTAAGAAACGATAAAATCTTCAGGGCACGAACTCCTTCCACCTAGGCTTGGCTTCACTACTTAAGAGAAGGGATTGAAAGCTCGAATCAGGGCAAAACTAGTGAAAGAACAACTACTAGCTACCTTCTCTGAACACCACTTGTAAACCTCAGTATGATACCTAGAGCTGGCATCGGCTGATTTTTGTACCTTTTTTAACTTTTTAGCTCTTGTACATAATTTATTTATAAAATATATCATAAAACAATTGTTCTACGGTCCAGGACCTCAAAAAAAATTCTCTACTATTAAGAGGGGAGTTTGTCCCCCTAAAAAAAGAGGGGAGTTTGTAAGGTCGCCTCCACCCCTCGTTTGCCTCCACCACGTCACCCCCTCCCTATCACCGATTTTTATTCGCAAACCCACCACACATTGGTTTTTCTCTATCCTAGCTCAAACGGTTATAAAGGGGTGAAGGAAGGTAATGCCATCAATCAACCATCTAAACTGCGAACCAACTTGTGGTTGGATGGTTAGGAGGACAGTGGTATTTCCAGTCCACCAGGGTTCAAATCCTGGTGCTCGCATTAATCCTGCATTTATTTCAGGATTTCCGATGACACACATTTAGTGGGAGGAGACGTTCTCATAGACTACAAGGCGCATACGGTGACTTCGTATAATCTCAAGATGACATGTCAGCTCAGTCTCTCGGAGGTGCTCATAGGGGTAGGGTGTGTGTGTGCGTTCATAAGGGTGAGTGTATGCGCATTTATATGAGCACTTGTGTTTGTACTGTTTTAAAAAGAAGATCAACCATCCAAAGCTTCGTTCTCTCGAACCTACCATCTGAACCTACAATCAGAATCTTCCTTCTCCCAATCAATCAATCAATGATTTCCTTTCCTTTTTTCCTAATTTATACAATCGATCATAATCCCACCTTTAATTTTTTCCTAATCTATACAATTAATCATGATCCCAATTATCATTCTTACTATACATACAATCAATCAAATATATACTCCTAAAAGGGGAGTTTGTACGTTCCCTGTATCAAGCCTCAATGGCAGAAAAAAGTAACTCCTGTGCCGCAAGAGCGAGCCCTAGTTAGCCGTTGTATCAAGCCTCGACACTGCTCTCCTTTCACACAGTGCCACCTAAGGAGGAGGCGTCTGGACAAGCCTCCTATCCTGCGATGCACGACAGGTCAACACTGGCATATGCATTTAGAAACGTTGAAATGGTGAGCAAAGTAGGATTGGACAACTAGCACATGCATTTTCCTATGAATTTCATTCACGCGACAAAGTAAAACTTCCAGACTTGAGCAAACCTATGAATTTCATTCATGCAGCAAAGTAAAAGCAAACATATGAATTTCATTCACGCCGTAAAGTAAAACTTACAGACTTGGACAAGCCTATGAATTTCATTCACGCCGTAAAGTAAAACTTTCAGACTTGGACAAGCCTATGAATTTCATTCATACAACAAAGTAAAAGCAAACCTATGAATTTCATTCACGCAGCAAAGTAAAACTTTCAGACTTGAGCAGATGTTTAGATATTAGGTTTGATGTATGGAAATAGTACTTCATGTTGCATTGATGTAAAGTACAAATTATTATTATCAAATTGAGATGGGGTTTAAATTGCGCAGCTCATAGGTTGGTACGTTCTGCACCAGCTCTAAGATGCTTGTATCAGTTCAAACGTACCCCATGGGTGGACATTTTTAAAGATGAATCATTAATTCAATATAGAAAACAAGAAAACATAATGATTTTCTGTTCAATCAAAACTCAAAGATAATTGTTTTTATCATCATCTTCATAATGTTCATATACATCGGATCATACTGTAAGGGGTTTATCTTTGTTCTGAGTTCCACTATTCCAATTCACATGTACATTGTTCTGCATTGAGGGGCGAGAGGCAAGAGTATTATACCATACTATTTGGTCAAACCCTAGCTATTGAGGGGCGAGAGGGGGATGGGAGGGATTACGGGCCAAACATTTGGGCTTTGTTTGCCCATAAGTTAAAGGGGCAGCAGTAATCGGCTGGATAACCTATTAATCAGTCTCACAATCAAGTTAGCCGGCCTGAAAAGTTAACGCAATGAATATGTGCTATTCAATTCGGCCATCCCACGAGTACGATTAACTAGCCCGTTAACTGATCAATCGGACAAATTCTTGAACATTGCGCAATGGTACAAAACTAAGTTCAGTTCTAATTAGTTTCTTAATGCATAAAGAATGATATGTCTCAAACATATCTATATATTTTTATTCTTAATTGCTATTATCTTATCACTTTTGTATACTTTGTATTTTGTTTTTTGGCTAACCTATTAATTTAGTGCCTGGTGCTAGTTCATGTTTTTTTGTATGTTTTTGGTTTTCCAGACAATCCGTACCTACAGAAGTCCAAACACGGCGAAACTTTTTGACGGTTTTTTCTTGACAATAAGAGACCTTAGAAGTTTCGGGGGAGGGCGAGAAGACCCACGACGGCCATACAAGGTAGGGGCGCGCCTTGGGGTTTAGGGCACACCACCCTTGCTCGCGGGCCCCTCGTGGCTCTGTGTGACCTAATTATTGGCCTATAAATTCCCAAATATTTAGAAACCCTCGAAGCGAGACCCAGAAGAATTTTATTACCGGTTAAGGAAGATGGGCTGGCCTAGCGCGTACGATGGTGTGGGCTCCAGTTAAGGTGTCGAATATAGGACGCCCCACCGTGCAACAACAGCTCAACCCCCCCCCCCCCCCCCCCCCCCGCGCCCTTTTGGATTGGCCTATGTGTGGGCAAGTGGCCATCTTCCTTTTTCTTCTTTTTTTCTCTTCTTTCTTTGTTCTTTAAAATAGTTTGGGATTTCAAAAACAGTGCAAATTATAATAAACTGGAGAAAATCATAAAATGTTCGTGAATTCAAAAAAGTTCGGGAAATCATAAAGTGTTTGCGGATTAAAGAAAGGTTCATGATTATGAAAAAAGTTCCATATTCAGAAACTGTTCACGGTCTTAAAAAAATGTAGGGAAATTAAAAATGTTCATGATTTCGGAAACGTACGTGTATTTAAAAATGTTATCGGTATGAAAAAATGTTTGCGAAATAATGTTCACGAAAAGATTAAAAAGGTTCAAAAAATTTAAAAATGTTCCTTAATTTCAAAAATTATTCCCAAAATTCTAAAAAATCATCGAGTCAATAATTGTTCATGCATTTCAAAAACAATTCATAAAAAATGTTTGTTAATTACAAGAAAATGTTCATCAGTTAAAGAATATTGTAAATTTCGCAAAATGTTCAGGAATTTGTAAAAGGTTCACGATTTGATGTGTTCACGAATTCGTGAAAAATGTTCGTGGATGCAAAAAATGCTCACAACTAAAAAAATCATGATTCCAGAAAGAAATTCACAAATTCAAAAAAAATCATGATTCCAATTTTTAAAATTTTCTAGTAAATTTTCTTGAATTTTAATGATGTTTGTAAAATCAAAAAGGAAAGGAAAAACGAACATGAAAAAAATAAAAGAGAAAGAAAAAGAAAAATGAAAGGAAAAAAAGAAAATGGAAAAAGCAGAAGAAAGGCAAAAAATATATTTTAAAAACCAATTTGGGAAGGTTCTAGAACCTTCCCAAAACCGAAAAGTATCTAGGTGGGCCGGCTCAAACGTGCGTAAATGTTACGTGCTGGATCGCTATTTGATGACCTACACACCAAATAGGACATGTGCTGATTCAATGCTTATTGTGACCAGTTATCGTCACTTCGCACTGGAGGAGTTTGCTAGCGATTACTTTGGGCCAGATCATTTAACTCTTTTGAGTTTAGACGCTAGTTCCCGTTATAAGAATGTTCTGGAAGGCAGTAGTCCGGGTTTTATCGTCTTTGTGTGAACCTTCGAGAAGCCTTTGGAACTAGTTTTATTTTTCAGATATTTTTCATCACACTTTTTTCATTTTTATTCTGTTTTTCTTTTTTACTTTTATTCTTTTCATTTTCATATTATTTCTTTAAAAACGATAAATTTCAAAAAAAAGTTCAGTATCTTTAAAAAATTGTTTACTCTTTTAAAAGAGTCCGGAATTTTTAAAAAGTTCTTGTTTTTCAAAAACTGTTCGAAGTTAAAAAATGTTGTTTATAACAAAATTGGTTCACATATTCAGAAATTGTTCTTTTTTAAAAAATAGGATATTCAAAAAACATTCACAATTTTTTAAAAAAATTGTTCACATTTTAAGAAAATGATATAAATTTCATAAATTGCTAACAATTTTCTAGAAATCTTGGAATTTCGAAATTGCTCGTTTTTCAAAGAAAATCCTATTTTTTTAAAATAAATAAATTATCTGGATTTTAAATGCGTGCTACCATCCTGGGCTGCTGATAACCCACAAATATAGGGGATCGTTTGTACCCTTTTTCGATAAGTAAGAGTGTCGAACCCAACGAGGAGCTAAAGGTAGAATTTATATTTCCTTCAAGTTCTATCGACCACCGATACAACTCTACGCACACTACTTGTTTGCTTTATCTAGAACAAGAATAAAACTACTTTATTTTGCAGGATTAAATCTAGGAGTACTTTGCGATAATAAATAATTAGTTTTTTAGTAGAAAGCTTTTTGGAGAACGACGAGAAAGATTGTCCAAAGGCAATTGAATATAACATGCGTGATAATTATTATATGCAATGAGGGAAAGGCATACGCTAATATAGTTTCCGTACTTGGGTCACATGTTCTTATGATTGGAACTCTAGCAAGCATTCACAAGTACTAAAGATCATTAAGGTAAACCCAACCACAACATTAAGTGTAAAGCCCCCTTGCTCCCATATGCAACAATCCCCTTACTCAGGTTTAAGCCTATGTCACTCTCGCAACCCACTATAAGCGAATCATGAACATATTGCAACACCCTACAACGGTAATTCCACACGCTTGCGTGAGACGGAGGGCACCATAGGACAATGTCATATCAACATACAACTCATATCAATCACACCATACTATAATTAACCTGTAGGACAAAAAGAATCTACTCAAACATCATAGGAGGACAACCACATCATTGGATAATAATAAGTGGCATAAAGCATGTTTAAGTAGAGATTACAGTGGGAATAGAGAGGTTACCCTGTTGCATAGAGGGGGAGATAATTGGTGATGACGGCGGCGAAGTTGTTGGTGTAGATCACCGTCATGATGGTTCCCTCGGCGACACTCCGACGCCACCGAGGGAGAGGGGGAGAGAGCCCCCTCCTTCTTCTTCTTCCTTGGTCACCCCACTAGATGGGAGAGGGTTTCCCCTCTTGTCCTTGGCCACCATGAATCCCGGAGGGAAGGAGCCCCTCCGAGATTGGATCTCTCTCTGTGTCTCTTCTGTTTCACGTTCTTGTTTTCTGGCCCTTCATCGTTTCTTATATCCCCGGAGATCTGTACCTTCGATGGGATATTATCTTTCTTGCGGTAGAAGGACACCCCAAATGACTTATGGTGGAGTCACAAGCCTACCCGACGCGCCCTAGGGTAGGGGGCGCCATGTGAGCTTGTGGGCCCCTCGAGCATTGTCTCGCGTTCATTTTTTATCCCCAAAATGACATATATTCCAAAAAATCTCCATAAAATTTTATCACATCTGGACTTCTTTTGATATGGATTTTCTGTGAAACAAAAAAAACATGTAACAAACAGGAACTGACACTGGGCACTGGATCAATACGTTAGTAAGAAAATCATATAAATTCTTGCCAAAAGTATGTGAAAGTTGTGACAGAGACTTATCAGCATCCCTAAGCTTAATTCCTGCTCGTCCTTGAGTAGGTAAATGATAAAAAGATAATTTTTGATGTTGAATGCTACTTGACATAATCTTGATCATGTAATCTAATCTGGCATGAATATTAGGATACAAGTGATTCAAGGCAATAGTCTATCAATTTGATATTAAACAATAATACAAAACATGCATGTAGTTCATCATTGCCTTTCATAATGATGGAGCTAAAGGAAACAACCTCTATACACTTAGTTGTGGTAAGCATGCCACGCAAGTTCTTCCCTGCATAGATATATCAAATCAAGAGTACCCCGGTGCCAACCAAGCAATTACATCAGCATTTTTCACGCGCTTCAACTTTTTCAAGTTCACTCAATACCCGAGCGTGAGCCATGGACTTAGCACTTCGAAGAGAATGATGATGTGGGTGATGTCTACTACACAACTTATTCTTGTAGACTCATGTTGGGCCTCCAAGTGCAGAGTTTGGTAGGATAGTAGCAATTTCCCCCAAGTGGATGACCTAAGGTTTAACAATCCATGGAGGTGTACGATGAAGATGGTCTCTCTCAAACAACCCAGCAACCAAATAACAAAGAGTCTCTTGTGTCCCCACCACACCAAATACAATGGGAAACTGTATAGGTGCACTAGTTCGGTGAAGAGATGGTGATACAAGTGTAATAAGGATAGTAGATATAGGTTTTTGTACTAGGAACAAAAAACAGCGGTAGCAAGTAACAAAAGTGAGCATAAATGGCATTGCAATGCTTAGAAACAAGGTGTAGCTAGGGTTCATGCTTTCGCTAGTGCAATCTCTCAACAATGCTAACATAATTGGATCATATGGCAATCACTCAACGTGCGATAAAGAATCACTCCAAAGTTCTTATCTAGCGGAGAACATAAGATGAAATTGTTGTAGGGTACGAAACCACCTCAAAGTCATCTTTTCTGATCAATCTATTGAGCCATCCTTATGTGTCACAAACAACCCTAGAGTTTGTACTAAAATTACACCATATGATACGCATCAACCAACTCTAATGTCACCTAGATACTCCAAGTCACCACAAGTATCCGTGAGTTGATTATTCGATATGCATGACAACTTCAGATTCATAATATTCAATCCAACACAAAGAACTTCAAAGAGTGCTCCAAAGTTTCTACCGGAGAAAGTAGGACAAAAACATGCATCAACCCCTATGCATAGATTACCCCAGTGTCATGATAATCCGCAAGTTGAATACTAAAACATATATCAAGTGAATCAATAGAACACCACATCGTCACCATGGGTATCCACGTGCAAGACATACATCAAGTGTTCTCAAATCCAAAAAGTATTCAATCCGATAATAGTGAAACCTAAAAGGTAAAAACTCAATTCATCACAACAAGATAGAGAGGATGAACTACTCCCTCCTCATCATGGAGACCGTCGGGATGATGAAGATGGCCTCCGGTGATGATTTCCCCCTCCGGCAGGGTGCTAGAGAAGGCCTCCAGATGAGATCGCTTTGGTACAGAGGCTTGCAGCGGCGGAGCGGAAGTTCTAGGTCAAGTTCTAGGGTTTTCTGTATTTATAGGATTTTTTTGTCGGTTTCACGTCAAGGGGGCCCACGAGAAAGCGACAAGCTCGGTAGGCCCTCCCTACCCCCAGGGAGCACCTACCAGGCTTGTCACGTCCTCGTGTCTCTTCTGGTCCTTCCAGGAAGCTTCGAGGGTCTCTTTTGGTCCATAAAAAATCATCGTAAATTTTCAGCCCATTCCGAAAACTTTTATTTCTGCACAAAAACAACACCATGGTAGTTCTGCTGAAAATAGCATCAGTCCGGGTTAGTTCTAACCAAATCATGCCAACACCATATAAAATTGTTGTAAACATGGCATGAATACTTAATAAATTATATATACGTTGGATATGTATCAGCATCCCCAAGCTTAGTTCCTGCTCGTCCTCGAGTAGGTAAATGACAAAAGAAATATTTTATCAAGTGTGAATGCTAGCATAGTGCATAAGTTTGATCATTGATAATTTCAATCACTTTTCCTAGCATCATAAACAACAACTATTTCTCATAAAACTCATCATGATAAAGTAGCAATCAATTCACATGTTATGGTTCAAACAATGCATTCCCTTGAAACCTAACAACCTATGGTCCTAGTCACCGAACAATCTCAATTCAACTTGTTTTCAACAAAAATCTAAGTAAGAGCTCCACATACTCAATCGTCATATAGTCTTCTATGATTTCTAGTACTCAAAGCATATTTTTAGAACAAATGGCATCCATTGAACACAGAGAAAGATAGGGTTTAATGTTTCGCCTCCCAATTCATTTATCATAGAGATAAATTGTAAACAATAATAATTCATGATCAAATATATTTGAATGGCCATATATGCATGTCCCCACCACATGATGCTTGTCAACTAAATAATAGGTTGGAATAAGAAATTGACTCAACAAAACTAAAATTAACCGAAAAAAGTAAAATATAAGCCCTTTGCAGAGGGAAGCATGGATTTGCAGAGGTGCCAAAGCTCATTGCTTAAAACAGAGATGAATACATTTTGAGTGGTGTGCCTTTCCTGTCGACGTCATGACTAAGAATTCTCAATATCTTCCATGCTTAACACATTATTGTCAGTTCCTAAGCGGAAAGGTAAAGTTTTCTCCCCCTCAACCATTCAAACACAAGCCATGGCTAGCCGAATCCTCGGGTGCCCTCCATATAGTCAACTTTCCAGGGGAGTTTCTTTCATTATATTTTTTCCATTTTGATTACAGGACTGGGCATCCCAATTACCAGCCTCTTTCGTGCAATCATAAGCGAATAAACACTCACCGTGAGAATAACCCACTTAGCATGGAAGTTACTGACCACCCCCTATCGCTTCATGAGCGGTACTGACACACAAAACATATGTTTATTTGAAGATTTAGAGATAGCACATGCAAATTTACTTGGAATGGCAGGGTAATACCGTATATAGGTAGATATGGTGGACTCTATGGGAATAAATTTGGCTCAAGGATTTGGATGCACAAGCAGTATTCCTGCTTAGTACATCGATTTTGGCTAGCAAAAGATTCTCAACAAGCACCACATGTTGGAGGATCCATAACAATATAACTTCTATGCAAATATACCCAACCATAACTCATTACGTTGTCTTCCTTGTACAACTTCAACTAATTTGCTCAATTTTGAAAATAATTAATGGGTATTCACAATCATAAAAGATGTCCAAGATAATATATTTGTATCTGAAATTTCTCTTCCCCATACTAATCATTCATGAATTGCTTGTATGGCCAATATGGTGATTATCAAACTTCAATAGATTTTACTTTGTAACCAAATGTGAAACTACTAAGCATTTGAAGCATATATAATTTCAGATTTATGATATTCAATTCATTCAACAATTTACTCTTAGGATATAAGTGAAGCACAAGAGTAAATGACAAACTACTCCAAAAAGATATAAGTGAAGATCAAATGAGTAGTTAAATAATTAAGTAGATATGTGAGGACTCTCTCTCATTTTAAATTTTTATATCTAAGTATTTTATTCATACAACAAATAAATATAAAAGGGCACTCCAAGAATAGCACATATCATGTGAGCAAATAAAAACTTAGGCTCAACCAAAACAAACCGATAGTTGTTGATGAAGGAAGGTTGGATGCCTACCGGGGCATCCCCAAGCTTAGATGCTTGAGACTTCTTGAAATATTAACTTAAGATGCATTGGTCATCCCCAAGCTTGAGATTTTTTGTCTCCTTGATTCCTCTCATATCACGGTTGCCCTAAATCTTAGAAACTTCATGCACACAAAACTCAATAAGAACTCGTGAGATAAGTTAGTATAAATCAATGCAAAACCTTATCACTCTCTATTGTGACAGATTAGTAAAATTATTATTTAACATTGCATACTAACTGCCTCTGCATATTTAATACTCCTATCCTCAAATAGAATCATTAAAGAAACAAACATATGCAAACATAACAACAACCTATCTAAACAGGACAGTCTGTAAAGCTGAAGAAATGTTCATATTTCTTTAACTCTAAAAATACTGGAAAAAAATACCACACTGTGGAAAATTTATCATAGCTTACTGTGTAAAAAATTCAAGATTTTATCATGCTCTTACTTTTTTGAAGAATTCAGACAACAATAAAAACTTTCTGTTTTCAAACAGCAACATATAGACTTGCAAAATAAGCAATGGTAAAGGCTATACTTGACATTTTTATTGAAATAAAGGACACCAACATTGTTCTAATCAGCAAGTAAGCCTCAAAACATAAAATGACGCTCCAAGCAAAACTTATATCGTGTGACAAATAAAAATATAGCTCCAAGTGAGGTTACCGATAATGTTGAAGACAAAAGAGGGATGCCTTCCCGGGCATCCCCAAGCTTGGACGCTTGGGTCTTCCTTAGATATTACCTTGGGGTGCCTTGGGCATCCCCTAGGTTAGGGTCTTGCCACTCCTTATTCTCCTCATATCGATATCTCACCCAATAATTGAGAACTTCAATCACACAAAACTTAATGAAACTTCGCTAGATAGGTTAGTATGATAAGATTCATAATTTTTCTCACACAATGCCTACTATACCCTCTCATTTCTATGACTTATATTGACCAATATAAGTCAAAGAAACTATAAAACAAGCAAACTATGCATTGAAAACAGAATATGAAAAACAGAATAGTTTGTAATGATTTGAACAAACACCATACTTTGTTTACTCCAAACATTCTGAAAAACTAGGACAACGTAGGAAATTTGTAAATCAACCATGTGTAAATATTTCAGAATTTTATCACATCCCAATGAATTATGGTAATTCCAGAAATGGGTGCAAAAGTTTTTTTTTTTGCACAGAATCAAGTCAACTATCATCCACACTATCCCAAAGGTTTTACTTGGCACTTCATTGGAACTAAAGCTATAAAACATGATTAATACAATAGGTTAATCATGTGAAAACACAAGAACAGTAGGCATACATATTGGGTTGTCTCCCAAGAAGCGCTTTTCTTTAATGCCTTTTTAGCTAGGCATGATGATTGCAATGATGCTCACATAAAAGTAAAGAATTGAAACATAACGGGAGAATCATGAAGCATATGAATAGAACATTTAAGCCTAACCCACTTCCTATGCATAGGGATTTTGTGAGCAAACAATTTGTGGGAGCAAGAATCAACTAGCATAGGAAGGCAAAACAAGCAATACTTCAAAACTTTCAACACATAAAGAGGAAACTTGATATTATTGAGAAGCATATATTCCTCTCTAATAGTAATTTTTAGTAGCATCATGAATGAATTCAACAATATAACTATCACATAAGGCATTCTTTTCATGATCCACAAACTTAGAATATTTACTACTCTCCACATAATAAAATTTATTCTCATGAATAGTGGTGGGAGAAAATCAACAAAATAACTATCATGTGATACTTGATTGGCATAATCGATTTGAGCATTAAAATCATGATGAAAAGTTTCATGGTTATCATTATTCTTTATAGCATACATGTCATCACCATAATCATCATAGATAGCAACTTTGTTGTCATAATCAATTGAAACCTCTTCCAACATAGTGGATTCATCACTAAATAAAGTCATGACCTCTCCAAATCCACTTTAATCATTATTCCAATAAGATTCAACACCCTCCAAAATAGTGGGATCATTATTACGTAAAGTTTACACTCTTACAGACCCACTTTCATCAATATAATCATCATAATAATTTTTCTCATCAAAACTCGGGGGAATAAAAATATCATCTTCATCAAACATAGCATCCCCAAGCTTATGGCTTTGCGTATCATTAGCATCATGGATATTCATAGAAAGCATGCTAACAACATTGCAATCATGCTTATCACTCAAAGATTTTATGCTGAACATTTTATTGAATTCTTCTTCTAACACTTTGGCACAATCTTTTGATCCATCGTTTTCAAGAAAGACATTATAAAGATGAAGCATATGAGGCAACCTCAATTCCACTCTTTTTGTAGTGTTCATTTATAAAACAAAACTGGTGATAAAACAAGAAACTAACAGATTCAATTGCTAGATCTAAAGATATATCTTCAAGCACTCAGCTCCCCGGTAACGGCGCCAGAAAAGAGCTTGATGCCTACTGCATAACTTATTCTTGTAGACTCATGTTGGGCCTCCAAGCGCAGAGTTTTATTGGACAGTGTCAATTTTCCCTCAAGTGGATGACCTAAGGTTTATCAATCCTGGGAGGCATAGGATGAAGATGGTCTCTCTCAAACAACCCTGCAATCAAATATAAGAAATCTATTGTGTCCCCAAGACACTCAATAGAATGGCAAATTGTATAGGTGCACTAGTTCGACGAAGAGATGGTGATACAAGTGCAATATGGATGGTAGATATAGGTTTTTGTAATCTGAAAATATAAAAACAGCAAGATAGCAAGTAACAAGAGTGAGCGCAAACGGTATTGCAATGCTTAGAAACAAGGCCTACGGTTCATATTTTCACTATTGCAATCTCTCAACAGTGCTAACATAATTGAATCATATAGCAATCCCTCAACGTGCAACAAGGAGTCACTCCAAAGTTCTTATCTAGCGGAGAACATAAGATGAAATTGTTGTAGGGTGCGAAACCACCTCAGAGTTATCTCTTCCGATCAATCTATTGAGCCATCCCTATATGTGTCACAAACAGCCCTAGAGTTCGTACTACACCATATGATACGCATCAACCAATTCTAATGTCACCTAGATACTCCAATGTCACCACAAGTATCCTTGAGTTGATTATTCGATATGGATCGAACAACTTCAAATTCATAATACTCAATCCAACACAAATTACTTCAAAGAGTGCCCCTTAACTTTCTACCGGAGAAAGTAGGACGAAAACGTGCATCAACCCCCACCACTGCAGGATGCTGCTAACGCGGCACTACAATCAGAGACCCTTCGTTGAAATTGTGTGTGGGGCATTAATCGCAAATGGTGGTGTAAGAAAACCGTAAAAAATGATACTAACTATTTGCGATGGCGGATACATCAAACACGATTCAGACTAGAGTTGCGTGTGCGATACATGGCATACAGTTCACTCGAATAAACTGTATGCGATGAGCATAGCAACATAAATAGTTAGACATATGATGGTGTGTGCGATATAAGTCATACATTTCACTCGGATGAACTGATTGTCAGTAGGAAACACAACACAAATGATCAGCAAGATCAACGTGTGTGCGATAGACGGCATATAGTTCACTCAGATGAACTGTTTGCGATGAGCGAAAACAACAAAAACGGTTAGCCAGATCAAGATGTGTGCGATAGACGGCATACACTTCGCATGGATGACATGTTTGCGATTAGCCACAACAAACAAAAACGGTCAGACAGATCAAGGTGCGTGCGCTAGACGGGCACACATTCTAATTAAAAGAAGCGTGCGTGATGGTAATTAATAACGAGCGCGCATGGTTGATGGAACAAGTCATGTGCTGACATCGCCGATTGTGGTGCATGCTATGGTGCAAACACGACGTATGCATCCGAGAATACGTGCCCACGTTACACCATCTGGGAATCGTGCTGCACTTTAAAACTAGAACCGTAAAAAAAATTGAGCTTGCTTCCCGTCGCATTCCAAATTACCACACTATATGTAATTGCAAACATGTTCACACCGATCAAAACCTAAACGGTTTCCCACTTAGCAGCGTATTACTAGGTTATAGATACTACCTATTCCAAGATGACTGCACATTCTTCCTCAATTCCTCATCAACAAAAACAAGTCTTTAATCGTCATTCCTTGCATTTCCCATGGCCCGCATGAGTTCTAGGTTGAGCAATTACTAGGGAGAGGCGAGCATGGAAGAGGAACCACGACAGATCTCCCGCCTCGCCGCAAAAGTAGCCGACATGTCCCACCGTAGTAGCATAGAGGTCCTGTCACGCCACCGATGCAGCACAGAGGTCCCGCCGCACCGTCGAAGCAGTAGACTAGCCCAGCTGCGCCGCGCAAGAAGCACCAGATGTCTCGCCGCGCCGCGGATGCAGCAGAGAGGTCCTCCTGCGCCGTGGCGGCCTGGGAAGATCTCTTGCGGGCAGGTGAGGACTCTCACAGGCGCATGCACGCTATGCTCGATAACATAATGGATCGGATCTCCGGCTGGGCGAAGCTGCAGGAGGAGATGAATACCTCTTGTCTGATAATTCTACCGGTGTCATCTGGGGACTAAGGGATGACAAGGCGAAGCTCCGCATCGAGCGCGACCTGTTGAGGGAGAAGATCGCCGGAAGGGAGAAGTAGCACGAGGAGACCACTGCCTTGTTGAAGAAGACGGACGTCATCGTCAAGAAATTTATGGACGAGAATGCCATACTCCACATCGAGCGCGAAGGGCTGGTGGAGGAATCCGTGGATGCTGCCAAGCAACGTATTGAGGGAATTGATACATCTCCATCGTATATACTTTTCCAAACCTGTTGCCCTTGTTTTGGACTCTAATTTGCATGATTTGAATTGAACTAACCCGGACTGATGTTGTTTTCAGCAGAATTGCTATGGTGTTATTTTTGTGCAGAAATAGAAGTTCTTGGATTGACTTGAAAATTTATGGAGAATATTTTTGGAATATATAAAAAATACTGGTGCGAGAATTAACCAAAGGGGGTCCACCCAGAGCCAACGGCCACAAGCATGGGGGCGCGCCCCCCTGGGGCACGCCTAGAGGGCTTATGGGCCCCCTGGACCTCCTCCGACCTCAAATCCAACTCTATATAACCCTATTCGGGGAGAAAAAATCAGGGAGAAGGATTCGTCACATTTTACGATACGGAGTCGCCACCACCTCCTGTTCTTCATTGGGAGGACTGGTCTGGAGTCCGTTTGGGGCCCCGGAGAGGGGGATCAGTCGCCATCATCATCACCAACCTTCCTCCATCACCAATTTCATGATGCTCACCATTGTGCGTGAGTAATTCCATTGTAGGCTTGTTGGACGGTGATGCGTTGGATGAGATTTATCATGTAATCGAGTTAGTTTTGTTAGGATTTGATCCCTAGTATCCACTATGTTATGAGATTGATGTTGCTATGACTTTGCTATGCTTAATGCTTGTCACTAGGGCCCGAATGTCATGATTTCAGATCTGAACCTATTATTTTTTCATGAATATATTTGTGTTCTTGATCCTATCTTGCAAGTTGTAGACACTTATTACGAGTTATGATCCGCATACCCCAAGGTGACAGTAATTGGGATTCTTTTCGGTGATTACCGTAGTTTGAGGAGTTCATGTATTCACTAAGTGCTAATGCTTTGGTCCGGTTCTCTATTAAAAGGAGGCCTTAATATCCCTTAGTTTCCATTAGGACCCCGCTGCTACGGGAGGGTAGGACAAAAAATGTCTTGCAAGTTCTTTTCCATAAGCACGTATGACTATACACGGAATACATGCCTACATTATATTGATGAACTGCAACTGTTACTTTTGCCACCGTTACCGTTACTTCCATACTACTTTGCTACTAAATACTTTGCTGCAGATATTAAGTCTTTCAGGTGTGGTTGTCAGCTGCTAGTAGTCATGAATATTCTTTGGCTCCCCTTGTGTCGAATCAATAAATTTTGGTTGAATACTCTACCCCCGAAAACTGCTGCAGTCCCCTATACTTGTGGGTTATCAAGACCTTTTTCTGGCACCGTTGCCGGGGAGCATAGCTCTATTCTCTGAGTCACTTGGGATTTATATCTGTTGATTACTATGAGGAATCTGAAAGATACCGGAACCAAGATGTTTCCCTCTACTATGAGGGGCGGTAAGGAACTGCCATCTAGCTTTGCACTTGATTCACCTTCTGTTTTGAGTAAGAATGTGACACCTACGCCTGCTATTGATTCCGATATGTCGCATGTTATTGATGCTGCTACTTCTGCTATGTTAAGATGATACTACTGCTTTGCTTGATAATACTATGCCACTGGGTGAATTTCTTAATGAACAACTTGCTAGAGCTAAAAAATATTGAGAATGCTGATGAAGATGATATTTCCGAAACTGATGAAATTATTGAAACTGAACACTTTGAAACACCTATTAGACCTAGCTCTCCTAGATATGAGTTGCCTATTATGCCTGAGGATTATGTTATGGATGGAGAGGTAGCTAGGCACTTTCTTGCTTGTAAGGATAGAGATGATCTTAAGAAATTACTAAGCAAGTGGAAAGAAAATATTTGAATGCCAAAATGCAACATGATCCTAAGTTTGCTATTTCACCTATCTTTGTTACTGATAAGGATTATGAATTCTTTGTCGATCCTGAGTTAATTACTTTGGTTGAATATGATCCTTTCCCTGGTTATGAATTTGAAACTGTTGTGGCACATCTTACTAATTGAATGACATAGCCACCCTATTTGCTCATGAGGAAAAAATTCGCTATTACTATATTCTTAAGTTGTTTCCTTTTTCGTTAAAGGGTGATGCTAAGATATGGTTTAATTCTCTTGCTCCTGGTTGTGTGCGTAGTCCCCAAGATATGATTTATTACTTCTCTGAAAAATATTTTCCTGCCCATAAGAAACAAGCTGCTTTACAGGAAATATTTAACTTTGTGCAAATTGAAGAAGAGAGTCTCCCACAAGCTTGGGGGAGGCTTCTCCAATTACTTAATGCTTTGCCTGATCATCCTCTCAAGAAAAATGAGATACTTGATATCTTTTATAATGGACCAACCGAAGCTTCTAGGGACCGCCTAGATAGTTGTGTTGGTTGTGTTTTCAGGGAACAAACTGTTGAACAAGCTGAAGTGTTATTGAATAATATACTGAGTAATGATAATGATTGGACTCTTCCTAAAACACCTCCTAAGCCAACTTCAAAGACGAGAGGTATTCTATTTCTCAGTTATGAAGATATGAGGAGGCAAAGAAATCTATGAAAGAAAAAGGTATTAAAGCTGAAGATGTTAAGAATTTACCACCTATTGAAGAAATATATGGTCATGATAGCCCGACACAGGTAGTAGAGGTAAATTCTCTCTATAGATTTGATGAAGGTGATATCCCCCATAATAAGTCTGCTAGTCAATGCTTGGATGAATTGGATAACTTTATTGTTAAACAAGAAAATTTCAATGCATATGTTAGTAGACAATTGAAACGTAATGCTTTTATGCTTGACTGCTTGGGTGACTATATGTGTAGAACTATTTTTTAACTATATATATGTGTAGGACTATTAATGATCTTAAGATTATTAGTAAACATGCTTCCATGGTAAAAACTCAGGTAGAACAAGTTCTTAAGGCACAAAATGATTTGTTGAATGAGATGAATAATAGGAGCAATGATAATGTTGTTAGAGTTATGAATAGAGGTGGTAAAATGACTCAGGAACCTTTGTATCCTGAGGGTCATCCTAAGAGAGTAAAACAAGACTCTCAGAGAATTAATACTGATGCACCTAGTCCTTCTAGAAATAAAAAGAATGATGATAGGACTTTGCATGCTTCTAGTGAACCTGTTATAGACACACCTAAGAATCCTAATGATATTTCTGTTTCTGATGCTGAAACACAATCTGGTGATGAACATGAACCTAGGGATAATGTGAATGATGATGTTCATGTTGATGCTCAACCTAGTAATTATAATGATGTTGAGATAGAACTTGTTGTTGATCTTGATAACCCACAACCTAAAGATAAAAGATATGATAAGAGAGACTTCATTTCTAGGAAACATGGTAAAGAAAGAGAGCCATGGGTTCAGAAACCCATGCCCTTTCCTCCTAAACCATCCAAGAAAAAGGATGATGAGGACTTTGAGCGCTTTGTTGAAATGCTCAGGCCTGTCTTTTTGCGTATGTGTTTGACTGATATTCTGAAAATGTCTCCTTATACTAAATATATGAAAGATATTGTTACTAATAAAAGAAAGATACCGGAAGCTGAAATTTCCACCATGCTTGCTAATTATACTTTTAATGGTGGAATACCAAAGAAACTAGGAGATCCAGGAATACCAACTATACCATGCTCCGTTAAAAGAAATTATGTTAAAACCGCTTTATGTGATCTTGGAGCCGGTGTTAGTGTTATGTCTTTATCTTTGTATCATATACTTGACTTGAATAAGTTGTAACCAACTGAAATCACTTTCCAGATGGACGATAAATCAACTGCTATACCCATCGGTATTTGTGAGGATGTGCCTGTCGTAGTTGCAAATGTTACTATTTTAACGGACTTTGTTATTCTTGATATACCCGAGGACGACAGTATGTCGATCATCCTTGGTAGGCCTTTCCTGAATACTACAGGGGCTGTTATTGATTGCAGCAAGGGAAATGTCACTTTTCATGTTAATGGTAATGAGTATACGGTACACTTTCCGGAGAAACAACCTCAAGTGAATAGTATCGATTCTATTGGAAAATTTTCAACAATTACTATTGGAGGTTTTGAATTTCCTCTTCCTACTGTCAAAAAGAAATATGATATTCTTATTGTTGGGGACATGCATATCCCCATTGAGGTAACATAGTGTTATACGAAGATTCCTTTTGACGGGCATGAGATGGATGAATTTAGTAAATACAACTTTCTGTACCCACTCTCTACTTTCTGTTATTTAGAATAAATAAAGCAAAATACTATTATTTATCTGTTTCTGAATTATCCATGCAATAAAAAATGACCAGAAAATAAAAGTTCTCCAAATGCCTTGAAAATTTAGTACGATTTTTTATGCATTATTTAAGATTGTTTGGCACTGAAAACACATCAGGGGGGTGCACCAGTGGGCCACAAGCCCACAGGGTGCGCCCACCCCTGGGCACGCCTAAAGGGCTTGTGGGCCCCATGTGGCCCCCTCACTTATTCCAACACCCATCCACTTCGTCTTCCTCCAAAAAAATCCCAACATTGCTCAAACCCGTGTTCTTGCTCATTTTGTTGCCATTTTCGATCTCCTTGCTCGGAACTCCGTTTCGAAACTATTTCGGGCGATTGTTCTTTGATAACCCACAAGTATAGGGGATAGCAACAATTTTCGAGGGTAGAGTATTCAACCCAAATTTATAGATTCGACACAAGGGGAGCCAAAGAATATTTGCAAGTATTAGCAGCTGAGTTGTCAATTCAACCACACCTGGAGATTAATTATCTGCAACAAAGTGATCAGTAGCAAAGTAGTATGATAGTTTTGATAGTAGTAACACTACTGTAGGAGACTGCTAACGCGACACTACGATCAGAGAACCTTTGCCGAAACTGTGTGCGATGCAATATTCGCAAACGGTGGTGTAAAAAACTGTCAAAAAGGTGCAAAACGTTTGCGATGATGTATGCATCAAACACGGTTCAGGTTTTAGTTGCGTGTGCGATGAAGGGCATACGGTTCATCCATTCAAACTGTCTGTGATGAGGCAGAACAATAGAAACGGGCAGCCATAACAATGTGTGTGCGATGCAGGATGCTACCTCTTGAGCACTGCGTTGGTTTTCCCTTGAAGAGGAAAGGGTGATGCAGCAAAGCAGCGTAAGTATTTCCCTCAGTTTTTGAGAACCAAGGTATCAATCCAGTAGGAAGCTACGCGCGAGTCCCTCGCACCTACACAAAACAAATAAATCCTCGCAACCAACGCGATAAGGGGTTGTCAATCCCTACATGGTCACTTACGAGAGTGAGATCTGATAGATATGATAGGATAATATTTTTGGTATTTTGTGATAGAGATGCAAAGTAAAATAAAAAGCAAAGGAAATAACTAAGTGTTGGAAGATTAATATGATGAAGATAGACCCGGGGGCCATAGGTTTCACTAGTGGCTTCTCTCATGAGCATAAGTATTTCACGGTGGGTGAACAAATTAATGTTGAGCAATTGACATAATTGAGCATAGTTATGAGAATATCTAGGTATGATCATGTATATAGGCATCACGTCCGAGACAAGTAGACTGACTCCTGCCTGCATCTACTACTATTACTCCACATATCGACCGCTATCCAGCATGCATCTAGAGTATTAAGTTCATAAGAACAGAGTAACGCCTTAACCAAGATGACATGATGTAGAGGGATAAATTCATGCAATATGATAAAAACCCCATCTTGTTATCCTCGATGGCAACAATACAATACGTGCCTTGCTGCCCCTACTGTCACTGGGAAAGGACACCGCAAGTTTGAACCCAAAGCTAAGCACTTCTCCCATTGCAAGAAAGATCAATCTAGTAGGCCAAACCAAACTGATAATTCAAAGAGACTTGCAAAGATAACCAATCATACATAAAATAATTCAGAGAAGATTCAAATATTGTTCATAGATAAACTTGATCATAAACCCACAATTCATCGGTCTCAACAAACACACCGCAAAAGAAGATTACATCGAATAGATCTCCACGAGAGAGGGGGAGAACATTGTATTGAGATCCAAAAAGAGAGAAGAAGCCATCTAGCTAATAACTATGGACCCGAAGGTCTGAGGTAAACTACCCACACTTCATCCGAGAGGCTATGGTGTTGATGTAGAAGCCCTCCGTGATGGATGCCCCCTCCGGTGGAGCTCCGGAACAGGCCCCAAGATGGGATCTCATGGGTACAGAAGGTTGCGGCGGTGGAATTAGGTTTTTGGCTCCGTATCTGGTCGTTTGGGGGTACGTAGGTATATATAGGAGGAAGAAGTACGTCGGTAGAGCAACAGGGGGCCCACGAGGGTGGAGGGCGCGCCTGGGGGGGGGGGGTAGGTGCGCCCCCTACCTCGTGGCCTCCTGGAAGCTTCTCTTACGTAGGGTCCAAGTCTCCTGGATCATGTTCGTTCCGAAAATCACGTTCCCGAAGGTTTCATTCCATTTGGACTCCGTTTGATATTCTTTTTCTGCAAAACTCTGAAATAGGCAAAAAACCAGTAATTCTGGGCTGGGCCTCCGGTTAATAGGTTAGTCCCAAAAATAATATAAAAGTGAATAATGAAGCCCAATAATGTCCAAAACAGAAGATAATATAGCATGGAGCAATAAAAAATTATAGATACGTTGGAGACGTATCACAGGACACACGGTTAATCCATTCGAACTGTTTGCGATGAGGTAGAACAACAGAAACGGGCAGCCATATCATTGTGTGTGCGATATACGGCATACGGTTAACTCGGACGAACTGTTTTCGATTAGGGAACACAACAGAAACGGTTCAACTTAACAAGATGTGTGTGATATGCAGCATACAGTTCACATGGATGAACTATTTGCGATGAGCCAAAAGAACACAAACGAGTCGTGTAAACAAGATGTGTGTGATACGTGGCAAACAGCTGACTCGGATGAACTATTTGCAATGAGAAATTAAAACACAGACGGTCAATACAGTTACTTCATGTGTGATTCTGTGTGTACAAAAAACTTTGAAAAATGCAAACTAGTTGCTTGCGGTGGCTAGGAGTATCACACACGATGCATCTGCGAGTACTCGTGTGCAATGATTAGTATGTTACACATACGTTTCCTTATGTGAACATGTGTGTGAATTTGCAATATGGGCAGTTAATATGCAAATGCCTTCTGGACACCGGGCACACGCTTAAACTCAATGAACTGTGTACGATACTAATACTTTCCATGAAAATTTATGAACTTGGCTAACAGCATTTGAGTAACATATATATAGTGGTTACACTATTTGACAAAAGGAGGATCTTCGTAACATAGTTTTGACAACCATGTGGTCCATATCTACATACTTAACATAGTAACAACTATCACATTTTAAGAGGCTAAGGGCCAACAACCATATGGTCCATATCTACATACTTAACATATATAGTAACAACTAGCACATTTTAAGAGGCTGAGGGCCAACAACCACAACTATCCACTGGAAGCAGCTTGATCACGGCGACTCGACATCTCGTCAATGAAAAGGAAGAGCCCTCATGTGCCTTGGTAGAGCAGGAGTAGAACAATGTCTCCAATTTTCCAATATGGATGCATTGCCACGAGAAGCGAGAACTTGTTAATTTGAATGGTTCCATTTTTGCGGGAAATGCAGTACCTTGCAATCACTTTGGCGTTATTAGCAGGCACAAGTGTAATTCGACCACGCCGGGAAATCGATCCAGGAACGGCTACAGGGGGCAATTTCTGTTGACATGTAGAATAAAAAACAATTGTAACATATCGTTGAAGATATATATAGTTTATGAGCATCAACACTAAAATAAGACTTTTTACCAACACTTTGTGCACACAATTGGTCTTTGTTCAGTGTGTGCACCATAGGTCTAATTAATCCCATCCAAAATCCAGCGTTCATACGTTGTGTTATCTCTGTCAGATTATCAACAAAGTTTAGGACATGCTTCAAGTCCTTCCAATGAAATTTGGTACGCTTAGTAACATACAGATCGTTCATTATGCATCCAACATATCCTGCTTAAAAGGTGGAAAGGTATTATTTATTCAGAACATGGCAGAAGAATATATAGTGTGCATAAATTGGTAAACAGAATTTGTTACTGCCTAGGAACAGGGTCAGAATATGATATCACAATTGGTTGCTTAAATAGTGATCAATTGGTTGCTTAAATAGTAATATGACAGCATGAAGAAAGTTGAAAGGACACTAACCTCGATTAGACTTTGATCGGCTGATGACGTTGGGGAAGTAAACATCCACGTTAATTAGACCAGGCTATGGTGCACGCACTAGAATTTTATTGCCAGCTTTCAGTTCATAACACTTAGACATTTTTCTCCAAAGGTCCGCATTAAAATAGGAGTGACCATCTTTATCAAGTTTTACGCTAACCGTCATCGTAAACCCATGTTGCGTTGTCAATATGACATCCTGGGAGTCATCAGCAAAGTAAAGCCCAAGATTTCCTTCTACTCCTGTTCTTGCAAAGCAAGGGATGTACTGCTTGAAATGAAAATTAAGATCGTAAATTAGATTTATTGAAATAACCGAGCAAGATGCAAATATGGGAGTAACTGATAGAACATATCCATATATAGATGCAAGAAAAGTACAAAATATAGAATTAAAAATAGATAATGTAACAAAGATTTGATGCAAATATATAGATAAGTAGCAAAAGACGGTATATGTTCACAAATTTAGGCCATGCCGGCCGTGGTACGTTGAGATTGAACATACCGAGCACTCCCTGAAGTCATCTGAAATGGTGAGATAGAACTTCGTTTCCGACTGGCCACGACCACAGTTGCCCGATTTGTGCTTGCACTGTGCACACAGGAATGAACACCCACAAATCAGCTAGAACAAAAATGATTCCACGGCGATTTCCGCAGGTTGATTAACAGCGACGGACGGATTGCGATAAGAGCTGAGTGAATATTTTGCTAATTAAGTTGATTACCTTCTCCATGAGAAAAATCCCCGGCCCAATCCCGTAGAAAACCCCAGTCGACCAGAGTCTAGAATGTCGGTGCAGATAGGCAGCGGAAAGCGGTGGAGGCATTTGGAGCGCGACCTACGGCCGCCGCCAACAGCCGTCGAGCTTAGGGTGCAGAGTTGCGGAGGAGTCCGCGGCGCGTGAGTGTGGGGACGAAGTGGGCGAGGGTTTTCTTTTCCTTTTGCATGTGTGAGTGAACACACACGGTTCGCAGAGGCGACGGAGATGAACTGTGTGCGATAGTAAATCACCGAGATTGAATGGGAACCCAAATTTCCTTTGTCTTTCATCCATGAGTTTTTTTCTATGATGAACATAAACCCTGCTAATCACCGTGTTCAAATTTGACACGTTTCCTCGTTCATTTACAATATTTAGGGGATTATGTGCATTTTGTAGGCATTAATGCACGTAATTCAAATTCAAACAATTGGTGCATGAAAGGGTGCACAAGAACGGTCTGGAAAAACCATACTCATGGTATTTAGTAATTTCTCAAGCCTTTTACAAGGAATGGGCAGAGATTTCAATGGAGTCAACCACAAACGCGTCATTTACTGGGTTATCAACTATAGAACAATGAAATATGTCCTTGAAAAACATGACGGCTGGCATGGTGCCATGGTATGGCCTCAGCGTGCCCTGGTTAAAAGCTGAGAAGGTTTGATTTATGTCATCATGCACACCCTTCATAAATCAAACCATCACCGAGGAAGTTCAATGCTTTCGAGAGGGGAATCACCAAGATTGAAGGGGAATCCAAATTTTCGTCCTAGTTTGTCTTTCAGTTTTTTTTCCAACGATCAACATACCACCTCAAATGAAACGTGTTCAAATTTGACATTTTTCCGAACTCATTTACCATATTTAGGGGATTGTGTGCATTTTATAGGCATTAATTATGCACATAATTCAAATTCGAACAATCAGTGCATGAAAAGGTGCACAAGAACGGTCTGGAAAACCATGCTCGTGCTATACAAAAAAATGAAACACATGGTTGGAAAACATGACGCCTGGTGTGGTGCCATGCTATGGCCTCACCATGCCCCAGGTAAAAATTGGACAATGTTTTCCTTATGTCGTGATGCACGCCTTTCATAAATCGAACCATCACCGAGGAAGTTTCATGGTTTCAAGGGGGAAATCACCAAGATTGAAGGGGGGGTCCAAATTTCCTTTGTCCTTTGTCCACGAGTTTTTTCTACGATGAACATACAACCTGCAAATCACCGTGTTCAAATTTGGCACTTTTCCGGGTTCATTTGCCATACTTAGGGGGTTATGTGCATATCCTAGGCATTAATGTGCATAATTCAAGTTCAAACAATCGATGCATGAAAGGGTCCACTATTGGGAACGTAGTAATTTCAAAAAAATTCCTACGCACACGCAAGATCATGGTGATGCATAGCAACGAGAGGGGAGAGTATTGTCCACGTACCCTCGTAGACCGACAGCGGAAGCGTTATCACAACGCGGTTGATGTAGTCGTACGTCTTCACGATCCGACCGATCAAGTACCGAACGTACGGCACCTCCGAGTTCTACACACGTTCAGCTCGATGACGTCCCTCGAACTCCGATCCAGCCAAGTGTTGAGGGAGAGTTTCGTCAGCACGACGGCGTGGTGACAATGATGATGTTCCACCGACGCAGGGCTTCGCCTAAGCTCCGCAACGGTATTATCGAGGTGTAATATGGTGGAGGGGGGCACCGCACACGGCTAAGAGATCTGAAGGATCAATTTTTGTGTCTCTGGAGTGCCCCCTGCCCCCGTATATAAAGGAGCAAGGGAGGAGGAGGCCGGCCCTAGGAGGGGGCGCACCAAGTGTGGAGTCCTACTAGGACTCCCTAGTCCTAGTAGGATTCCACCTCCCATATGGAATAGGAAAAGAGGAAGGGAAAAAGAGAAGGAAGGGGGCGCCCCCCTTCCCTAGTCCAATTCGGACCAGACCAAGGGGAGGGGTGCGGCCACCCTTGAGGCCCTTTTTCTTCTTTCCCGTATGGCCCAATACGTATTCCCGTAACTCTCCGGTACTCCGAAAAATACCCGAATCACTCGGAACCTTTCCGAAGTCCGAATATAGTCGTCCAATATATCGATCTTTACGTCTCGACCATTTCGAGACTCCTCGTCATATACCCGATCTCATCCGGGACTCCGAACTCCTTCGGTACATCAAAACTCAATAAAACTGTCATCGTAACGTTAAGCGTGCGGACCCTACGGGTTCGAGAACTATGTAGACATGACCGAGACACGTCTCCGGTCAATAACCAATAGCGGGACCTGGATGCCCATATTGGCTCCCACATATTCTACGAAGATCTTTATCGGTCAGACCGCATAACAACATACGTTGTTCCCTTTGTCACCGGTATGTTACTTGCCCGAGATTTGATCGTCGGTATCTCGATACCTAGTTCAATCTCGTTACCGGCAAGTCTCTTTACTCGTTCCGTAACACATCATCCCGCAACTAACTCATTAGTCACAATGCTTGCAAGGCTTATAGTGATGTGCATTACCGAGTGGGCCCAGAGATACCTCTCCGACAATCGGAGTGACAAATCCTAATCTCGAAATACGCCAACCCAACAAGTACCTTTGGAGACACCTGTAGAGCACCTTTATAATCACCCATTTACGTTGTGACGTTTGGTAGCACACAAAGTGTTCCTCCGGTAAACGGGAGTTGCATAATCTCATAGTCATAGGAACATGTATAAGTCATGAAGAAAGCAATAGCAACATACTAAACGATCGAGTGCTAAGCTAACGTAATGGGTCAAGTCAATCACATCATTCTCCTAATGATGTGATCACGTTAATCAAATGACAACTCATGTCTATGGCTAGGAAACATAACCATCTTTGATCAACGAGCTAGTCAAGTAGAGGCATACTAGTGACACTCTGTTTGTCTATGTATTCACACATGTATCAAGTTTCCGGTTAATACAATTCTAGCATGAATAATAAACATTTATCATGATATAAGGAAATAAATAATAACTTTATTATTGCCTCTAGGGCATATTTCCTTCAGTCTCCCACTTGCACTAGAGTCAATAATCTAGTTCACATCGCCATGTGATTTAACATCAATAGTTCACATCACCATGTGATTAACACCCATAGTTCACATCGTCATGTGACCAACACCCAAAGGGTTTACTAGAGTCAGTAATCTAGTTCACATCGTTATGTGATTAACACCCAAAGAGTACTAAGGTGTGATCATGTTTTGCTTGTGAGATAATTTTAGTCAACGGGTCTGTCACATTCAGATCCGTAAGTATTTTGCAAATTTCTATGTCTACAATGCTCTGCATGGAGCTACTCTAGCTAATTGCTCCCACTTTCAATATGTATCCAGACCAAGACTTAGAGTCATCTAGATTAGTGTCAAAACTTGCATCGACGTAACCCTTTACGACGAACCTTTTGTCACTTCCATAATCGAGAAACATATCCTTTTTCCACTAAGGATAATTTTGACCGCTGTCCAGTGATCTACTCCTAGATCACTATTGTACTCCCTTGCCAAAATCAGTGTAGGGTATACAATAGATCTGGTAGACAGCATGGCATACTTTATAGAACCTATGGCCGAGGCATAGGGAATGACATTCATTCTTTTTCTATCTTCTGTCGTGGTCGGGCTTTGAGTCTTACTCAAATTTCACACCTTGTAACACAGGCAAGAAACTTTTTCTTTGACTGTTCCATTTTGAACCACTTCAAAATCTTGTTAAGGTATGTACTCATTGAAAAAACTTATCAAGCGTCTTGATCTATCTCTATAGATCTTGATGCTCAATATGTAAGCAGCTTCACCGAGGTCTTTCTTTGAAAAACTCCTTTCAAACACTCCTTTATGCTTTGCAGAATAATTCTACATTATTTCCGATCAACAATATGTCATTCACATATACTTATCAGAAATGTTGTAGTGCTCCCACTCACTTTCTTGTAAATACAGGCTTCACCACAAGTCTGTATAAAACTATATCCTTTGATCAACTTATCAAAGCATATATTCCAACTCCGAGATGCTTGCACCAGTCCATAGATGGATCGCTGGAGCTTGCATATTTTGTTAGCACCTTTAGGATTGACAAAACCTTCTGGTTGCATCATATACAACTCTTCTTCAATAAATCCATTAAGGAATGCAGTTTTGTTTATCCATTTGCCAGATTTCATAAAATGCGGCAATTGCTAACATGATTCGGACAGACTTAAACATAGATACGAGTGAGAAACTCTCATCGTAGTCAACACCTTAAACTTGTCGAAAACATTTTGCGACAATTCTAGCTTTGTAGATAGTAACACTACTATCAGCGTCCGTCTTCCTCTTGAAGATCCATTTAATCTCAATGGCTTGCCGATCATTGGGCAAGTCAATCAAAGTCCATACTTTGTTCTCAAACATGGATCTCATCTCAGATTTCATGGCCTCAAGCCATTTTGCGGAATCTGGGCTCACCATCGCTTCTTCATAGTTCATAGGTTCGTCATGGTCTAGTAACATAACTTCCAGAACATGATTACCGTACCACTGTGGTGCGGATCTTACTCTGGTTGATCTACGAGGTTCAGTAATAACTTGATCTGAAGTTTCATGATCATCATCATTAACTTCCTCACTAATTGGTGTAGGTGTCTCAGAAACTGGTTTCTGTGATGAACTACTTTCCAATAAGGGAGCAGGTATAGTTACCTCATCAAGTTCTACTTTCCTCCCACTCACTTCTTTCGAGAGAAACTCCTTCTCTAGAAAGGATCCATACTAAGCAACGAATGTCTTGCCTTCGGATCTGTGATAGAAGGTGTACCCAACTGTCTCCTTTGGGTATCCTATGAAGACACATTTCTCCGATTTGGGTTTGAGCTTATCAGGATGAAACCTTTTCACATAAGCATCGCAACCCCAAACTTTAAGAAACGACAACTTTGGTTTCTTGCCAAACCACAGTTCATAAGGCGTCGTCTCAACGGATTTTGATGGTGCCCTATTTAACGTGAATGTAGCTGTCTCTAATGCATAACCCCAAAACGATAGTGGTAGATCGGTAAGAGACATCATATATTGCACCATATCTAATAAAGTATGGTTACGATGTTCGGACACACCATTACACTGTGGTGTTCCAGGTGGCGTGAGTAGTGAAACAATTTCACATTGTTTTAACTGAAGGCCAAACTCGTAACTCAAATACTCTTCTCCACGATCAGATCGTAGAAACTTTATTTTCTTGTTACGATGATTTTCCGCTTCACTCTGAAATTATATGAACTTTTCAAATGTTTCAGACTTCTGTTTCATTAAGTAGATATACCCATATCTGCTCAAATCATCTGTGAAGGTCAGAAAATAATGATACCTGCTACAAGCCTCAATATTCATCGGACCACATACATCTGTATGTATGATTTCCAACAAATCTGTTGCTCTCTCCATAGTTCTGGAGAACGGCGTTTTAGTCATCTTGCCCATGAGGCACGGTTCGCAAGCATCAAGTGATTCATAATCAAGTGATTCATAATCAAGTGATTCATAATCAAGTGATTCCAAAATCCCATCAGTATGGAGTTTCTTCATGCGCTTTACACCAATATGACCTAAACGGCAGTGCCACAAATAAGTTGCACTATCATTATTAACTTTGCATCTTTTGGCTTCAATATTATGATTATGTGTATCACTACAATCGAGATCCAGCAAACCATTTTCGTTGGTGTGTATGACCATAGAAGGTTTTTATTCATGTAAACAGAACAACAATTGTTCTCTAACTTAAATGAATAACCGTATTGCAATAAACATGATCAAATCATATTCATGCTCAACGCAAACACCAAATAACACTTATTTAGTTTCAACACTAATCCCGAAAGTATAGGGAGTGTGCGATGATGATCATATCAATCTTGGAACTACTTCCAACACACATCGTCACCTCGCCTTTTTACTAGTCTCTATTTATTCTGCAACTCCCATTTTGAGTTACTACTCTTAGCAACTGAACCAGTATCAAATACCGAGGGGTTGCTATAAACACTAGTAAAGTACACATCAATAACATGTATATCCAATATACCTTTGTTCACTTTGCCATCCTTCTTATCCACCAAATACTTGGGGCAGTTTCGCCTCCAGTGACCAGTTCCTTTGCAGTAGAAGCACTTAGTCTCAGGCTTAGGTACAGACTTGGGCTTCTTCACTTGAGTAGCAACTTGCTTGCCGTTCTTTTTGAAGTTCCCCTTCTTCCCTTTGCCCTTTTCTTGAAACTAGTGGTCTCGTCAACCATCAACACTTGAAGTGGTCTCGTCAACCATCAACACTTGATGTTTTTCTTGATTTCTACCTTCGTTGATTTCAGCATCACGAAGAGCTCGGGAATTACCTTCGTCATCCCTTGCATACTATAGTTCATCAAGAAGTTCTACTAACTTGGTGATGGTGACTAGAGAATTCTGTCAATCACTATTTTATCTGGAAGATTAACTCCCACTTGATTCAAGCGATTGTAGTACCCAGACAATCTGAGCACATGCTCCCTGCTTGAGCTATTCTCCTCCATCTTTTAGCTATAGAACTTGTTGGAGACTTCATATCTCTCAACTCGGGTATTTGCTTGAAATATTAACTTCAACTCCTGGAACATCTCATATGGTCCATGACGTTCAAAACGTCTTTGAAGTCCCGATTCTAAGCCGTTAAGCATGGTGCACTAAACTATCAAGTAGTCATCATATCGAGCTAGCCAAACGTTCATAACGTCTGCATCTGCTCCTGCAATAGATCTGTCACCTAGCGGTGCATCAAGGACATAATTCTTCTGTGCAACAATGAGGATAATCCTCAGATCATGGATCCAATCCACATCATTGCTACTAACATCTTTCAACATAATTTTCTCTAGGAACATATCAAAATAAACATAGGGAAGCAACAACGCGAGCTATTGATCTACAACATAATTTGCAAAATACTATCAGGACTAAGTTCATGATAAATTTAAGTTCAATTAATCAAATTACTTAAGAACTCCCACTTAGATAGACATCCCTCTAATCCTCTAAGTGATCACGTGATCCATATCAACTAAACCATGTCCGATCATCACGTGAGATGGAGTAGTTTCAATGGTGAACATCACTATGTTGATCATATCTACTATATGATTCACACTCGACCTTTCGGTCTCCGTGTTCCGAGGCCATATCTGTTATATGCTAGGCTCGTCAAGCTTAACCTGAGTATTCCGCGTGTGCAACTGTTTTGCACCCGTTGTATTTGAACGTAGAGCCTATCACACCCGATCATCATGTGGTGTCTCAGCACGAAGAACTTTCGCAACGGTGCATACTCAGGGAGAACACTTATACTTTGATAATTTAGTGAGGGATCATCTTATAATGCTACCGTCAATCAAAGCAAGATAAGATGCATAAAAGATAAACATCACATGCAATCAATATAAGTGATATGATATGGCCATCATCATCTTGTGCTTGTGATCTCCATCTCCGAAGCACCGTCATGATCACCATCGTCACCAGCGCGACACCTTGATCTCCATCGTAGCATCGTTGTCGTCTTGTTAATCTTATGCTTCTACGACTATCGCTACCGCTTAGTGATAAAGTAAAGCATTACATGGCGATTGCATTGCATACAATAAAACGACAACCATATGGCTCCTGCCAGTTGCCGATAACTCGGTTACAAAACATGATCATCTCATACAACAAATTATATAACACAACGGGCTTAGCAAGAACCGTTCTTACCTACGCATCAAAACCACAACGATAGTTTGTCAAGTTGGTGCTGTTTTAACCTTCGCAAGGACCGGGCGTAGCCACACTCGGTTCAACTAAAGTGAGAGAGACAGACACCCGCCAGTCACCTTTAAGCAATGAGTGCTCGCAACGGTGAAACCAGTCTCGCGTAAGAGTACGCGTAATGTCGGTCCGGGCCGCTTCATCTCACAATACCGCTGAACCAAAGTATGACATGCTGGTAAGCAGTATGACTTATATCGCCCACAACTCACTTGTGTTCTACTCGTGCATAGCATCAATGCATAAAACCAGGCTCGGATGCCACTGTTGGGGAACATAGTAGTTTCAAAAAATTTCCTACGCACACGCAAGATCATGGTGATGCATAGCAACGAGAGGGGAGAGTGTTGTCCACGTACCCTCGTAGACCGACAGCGGAAGCGTTATCACAACGCGGTTGATGTAGTCGTACGTCTTCACGATCCGACCGATCAAGTACTGAACGTACGGCACCTCCGAGTTCTACACACGTTCAGCTCAATGACGTCCCTCGAACTCCGATCCGGCCGAGTGTTGAGGGAGAGTTTCGTCAGCACGACGGCGTGGTGACGATGATGATGTTCCACCGACGCAAGGCTTCGCCTAAGCTCCGCAACGGTATTATCGAGGTGTAATATGGTGGAGGGGGGCACCGCACACGGCTAAGAGATCTCAAGGATCAATTGTTGTGTCTCTGGGGTGCCCCCTGCCCTCGTATATAAAGGAGCAAGGGAGGAGGAGGCCGGCCCTAGGAGGGGGCGCACCAAGTGTGGAGTCCTAGTAGGACTCCCTAGTCCTAGTAGGATTCCACCTCCCATAGGAATAGGAAAAGAGGAAGGGAAAAAGAGAAGGAAGGGGGCGCCCGCCTTCCCTAGTCCAATTCGGACCAAACCAAGGGGAGGGGTGCGGCCACCCTTGAGGCCCTTTTTCTTCTTTCCCGTATGGCCTAATAAGGCCCAATACGTATTCCCGTAACTCTCCGATACTCCGAAAAATACCCGAATCACTCGGAACCTTTCCGAATTCCGAATATAGTCGTCCAATATATCGATCTTTACGTCTCGACCATTTCGAGACTCCTCGTCATATCCCCAATCTCATCCGGGACTCCGAACTCCTTCGGTACATCAAAACTCAATAAAACTGTCATCGTAACGTTAAGCGTGCGGACCCTACGGGTTCGAGAACTATGTAGACATGACCGAGACACGTCTCCGGTCAATAACCAATAGCGGGACCTGGATGCCCATATTGGCTCCCTCATATTCTACGAAGATCTTTATCGGTCAGACCGCATAACAACATACGTTGTTCCCTTTGTCACCGGTATGTTACTTGCCCGAGATTTGATCATCGGTATCTCGATACCTAGTTCAATCTCGTTACCGGCAAGTCTCTTTACTCGTTCCGTAACACATCATCCCGCAACTAACTCATTAGTCACAATGCTTGCAAGGCTTATAGTGATGTGCATTACCGAGTGGGCCCAGAGATACCTCTCCGACAATCGGAGTGACAAATCCTAATCTCGAAATACGCCAACCCAACAAGTACCTTTGGAGACACCTGTAGAGCACCTTTGTAATCACCCATTTACGTTGTGACGTTTGGTAGCACACAAAGTGTTCCTCCGGTAAACGGGAGTTGCATAATCTCATAGTCATAGGAACATGTATAAGTCATGAAGAAAGCAATAGCAACATACTAAACGATCGAGTGCTAAGCTAACGTAATGGGTCAAGTCAATCACATCATTCTCCTAATGATGTGATCACGTTAATCAAATGACAACTCATGTCTATGGCTAGGAAACATAACCATCTTTGATCAACGAGCTAGTCAAGTAGAGGCATACTAGTGACACTCTGTTTGTCTATGTATTCACACATGTATCAAGTTTCCGGTTAATACAATTCTAGCATGAATAATAAACATTTATCATGATATAAGGAAATAAATAATAACTTTATTATTGCCTCTAGGGCATATTTCCTTCATCCACAAGAACGGCCTAGAAAACCATGCTTGTGCCATTTTGTAAATTCTCATGCCTTTTACAAGGAATGGACAGATATTTCGATGAAATGAGTGGCAATAGTCAACCACAAATGTCTATTTGTTGGGTTTTCAACTATAAAAATGAAATAAATGCTTAAAAAACATGACTCCTGGCATGGTGCCATGGTATGACCTCACCATGCCTTGGTAAAAATTTGAGAAGGTTTGGCTTATGTTGTCATGCACACCCTTCATAAATCGAACCATCACCGAGGAAGTTCCATGCTTTCGAAAGGGAAATCCTCAAGATTGAAGGGGAATCCAAAATTTCTTCGTTCTATGCCCTGGAGTTTTTTTCTACGATGAACATACACCCTGCAAATCACCGTGTTCAAATTTGGCATTTTTCCGGGCTCATTTACCATATTTAGGGGATTATGTGCATTTTCTAGGCATTAATGGACATAATTCAAATTTGAACAATCGGTGCATGAAAAGGTGCACAAGAACGGTCTGGAAAACCATGCTTGTGTTATTTAGCACATTCTCATGCCTTTTACAAGGAATGGGCAGATATTTCAAGGAAATGTGTGGCAATAGTCAACCATAAACGCTTTGTTTACTCAGTTAACAACTATACAAAAAATGAAACACATGGTTGGAAAAAATGACACCTGGCTTGGTGCCATGGTATGGCCTCACCATGCCCTGGTAAAAATTGGAGAATGTTTTCCTTATGTCGTGATGCGCGCCTTTCATAAATCGAACCATCATCGAGGAAGTTTCATGGTTTCAAGGGGGAAATCACCAAGATTGAAGGGGGTCCAAATTTCCTTTGTCCTTTGTCCACGAGTTTTTTCTACGATGAACATACAACCTGCAAATCACCGTGTTCAAATTTGGCACTTTTCCGGGTTCATTTGCCATATTTAGGGGATTATGTGCATTTCCTAGGCATTAATGCGCATAATTCAAGTTCAAACAATCAATGCATGAAAGGGTCCACAAGAACGGCCTAGAAAACCATGCTCGTGCCATTTAGTAGATTCTCATGCCTTTTACAAGGAATGGACAGATATTTTGATGAAATGTGTGGCAATAGTCAACCACAAATGTCTGTTTGTTGGGGTTTCAACTATAAAAAATGAAATAAATGCTTAAAAAACATGACGCCCGGCATGGTGCCATGGTATGACCTCACCATGCCTTGGTAAAAATTTGAGAAGGTTTGGCTTATGTTTTCATGCACGCCCTTCATAAATCGAACCATCACCGAGGAAGTTCCATGCTTTCGAAAGGGAAATCCTCAAGATTGAAGGGGAATCCAATTTTTTTTCGTTCTTTGGCCTGGAGTTTTTTTCTACGACGAACATAGACCCTGCAAATCACCGTGTTCAAATTTGGCATTTTCCGGGCTCATTTACCATATTTAGGGGATTGTGTGCATTTTCTAGGCATTTAGCGCATATAAATCCAATCCATCCACAGGTGCACGAGTGTGATGTGAGGGACGTGGATTGTCGTTCGATCGTGGCACATCCAACGGTGCGCACGCGCGATCAGCGTGGCCGGGGTTCCGGCCAATCATAACGCAACACACAATAGGCTCAGCGCACACTGTTTTCGGAAGCGACGGAGATGAACCGTGTGCGATAATGAACGAGCAAAATTGTAAGGGAAGCCAAATTTCTAATGTCGTTTGTGGTTGAGCTCTTGAATACCATCGCACTGTACGGCTGCCCGACCCCTCCGTCCCAAAGCTCTCTCCAGGTGTCGTCCATGGCACCACGGCACACAGTAACTGGTAAGGAAGCGATGGCATCCCGCCGCGCCGCGTTCCTCGCCGCCCACAACCGTGCACATGGTAAGGAAGCGATGGCATCTCGCCGCGCCGAGTTCATCGCCGCCGCCGGCCAGACAGTTACATGGGCGGACTTTGAGGCTGCCATGTCCGAATAGGTGGTGGATCTAGAGGCAGTCAAAGCCGCACAGAAGGAGCAGAAAGGCAGAAATAAGTCAAGAAAAGAGAGTCCCGCCGCCACAAGAAAAAAGAGGCTGCACGCCGTGGTGAGGAGAGCTTGGCGGAGATCGAAGCATGGTGGGCTGCCGCCTACAAGGCCGGGAAGGAGAACACCGGCATCTGGCCAGCATGCCCTGATGGCAACATGTGAGAAGTAGTTTAAGTTTGTAGTATTAGAGAAAATTACCAGTAGTACTTTAAGTTTGTAGTATTAACGTACAATGTTGGTAAGAGCATCCTTTGAGGGCTTTGATCGTTGATTAGCATGTGTGCCCGTGTGCGTTTTTTGCGTTAATCATTAGAAGATCACAAAACACACAGTTTCTATGCCGTACCCGTCTGTGTTTTTTGCGTTAATGACCCATAAGTCAGTTACCTGTGCGATATTTCCTAATAAACCAGGCGTACTATTGACCAAAAAAATCAAGTACACATGTACATTTTTTTGGAGACGGGATATGCCAACTTTCTTTTTTCTCGCACATGAGTATTTTACGTGCTTCATCTGTGTTGTGTGCTTGCCCCGCCCAAGTTTCAAATTTCGCACCCAAATTTTCATTAGGCATGCGATTTCAGAATTTATTCCTCCAACCACATCCCCTTCCCCTCAGTATCCCCCCTCCCTCGCGCCTCCCCCTACCGGCATCTCAAACCGCCGCCGCCGCAACCACAACTTCAACCACATCTACGTTCTGCTCGGATCCAGTCAGGTAACCCACCGATCTCTATCACGTCCCCGGCCTGATTGCTTAAATGGCGCCTGCGAAACATCCTCATGCCTCCAAACCCCCCCCCCCCCCGCCAGGAGCTGATGGCGGTCCATGGCGCGATGGCCGCTGTGCGTGTTGACCCGGAGGAACACCTCGCCTCCGCCGCCGCCGCCGACATGGTGCAGGCTCTGGCCCAGATGAAGTCCCCCAGCGACTACCCCCCAAGACTTAACAGGTAAGATCTGACCAGCTAAATCTTACCAATACCACTTGCAACGGCTATTATTTGTACGGTTGATGTATTAAGCATGTTCGTGCCTTGTTTATTTCAGTACTACACACTGTGTGATGTTCAAATATTACCGTGTCCAGCTCAATTTCACCAATACCAGCAACAAACTTACAATACATGACTCAGGATATCACTATAGATGCTGCCCATTTGCTATCTTTAGTGGATGCTAACCCTGTTGCACTTAACATGCCTGTCCATGTACTTACACAGGGTCATAACGGCCGATGCTTTTGTTTGCCGTCGAGGTGAGCTGCATCCCATGTCTTACAATATTTCACATAATTTGTGAAATTGCAGTTTAACTTCTACCCATTTACTGGTTGCCTGTAGGTACACATGTCAGTGGCACTGATCCACACTTCGACCCGAAAGAACAGCTTGCCTCCGCTGTTGCTGACTTTGGGCGAGCTCTGGCCAAGATGAAGTGCCCCAGCAACTACCTCTCAGGACTTACCAAGTATGTACTCAGCAGTTCAATCTTACCAATACCAGTTGCAATTAATGGCTATGTTCTGTACGGTCGATGTATTAAGCATGTTCTAGTAAACATGCCTAACACGTTTTTGCTACCATCCCTACCTTTTTATAGACATCTGGGCCATTCTCTGCTCTGGCAGCACCTGCCTTGTGATGTTTAATTAACTATGCCAATTGCATTTTTATCAGTACCGGTTTCAATGTCTATTAAGCCTGTTGCAATTAACAGTTGAATCCATTTTTAAACAGTTGCATTTCAGTGGCTACAAACTTACAAAACATGACTTGTGATGTTTAACTATGCCATTTGCTATTTTTGGTGGATGCTAACCCTGTTGTACTTAACATGCTTGTCCATGTACTTACGCAGGGTCATAACGGCCGATGCTGTTGTTTGCCGTCAAGGTTAGCTGCATCCCATGTCTTACAGTATTTCACATCATTTATGCAATTGCAGTTTAACTTCTACCATTTACTGGTTGCCCGTAGGTACACATGTCAGTGGCACTGATCCACGCTTCAACCCGGAGGAACAGCTCGCCTCCGCCGCCGCTGACTTTGGGCGGGCTCTGGGCAAGATGAAGTGCCCCAACAACTACCTCTCAGGACTTACCAAGTATGTACCCACCAGTTCAATCTTACCAATACAAGTTGCAATTAATGGCCATGTTTTGTACTATCGATGTATTAAGCATGTTGTAGTAAACATGCCCAACATGTTTGAGCTATTTCCCTACCTTTTTATAGACAACTAGGCCATTATCTGCTCTGGCAGCACCTGCCCTGTGATGTTTAACTCTGCCAATTGCATTTTTATCAGTACCGGTTTCAATGGCCATTAAGCCTGTTGCAATTAACAGTTGTATCCATTTTTAAAGAGTTGTATTTCACTGGCTACAAACTTACAAAACATGAATTATGATGTTGTTAAGCCTGTTGCAATTAACAGTTGTATCCATTTTTTAATCCGTCCCTTTGTTACCGTGCTACTCTTTCGAAATGAAGATATCACTACAGATGCTGCCGTTTTATTACCATTTGCTATTTTTGGTGGATGTTAACCCTGTTGTAGTTAACATTGGCTTTCCATGTACTTACACAGGGCTACAATGGGCGATGATGTTGTTTGCCGTTGAGGTTAGCTGCATCCCATGTCTTATACACCATCTATTCCTAAATATAATTATTTTTAGAGATTCCAATATAGACTACACAAGGAGCAAAATTAGTGAATCTAGATTCTAATCTAAACTATATCTATAATTCTATATACATCTGTATGTAGTTCATATTGAAATCTCAAAAAAAAATTACTTGTACTTAGGAACATAGGTAGTTGTATTTTACATCATTTGTGCAATCTCAGTTTAGCTTCTAACATTTACTGGTTGCTTGTAGGTACATATATGACGGGTACTGATCCACGCTTCGATCCCTTTTGCGTATGGGGCAATGAGATATTCATGAACAAGCGTCAAGTGAGGAAACTAAGAAAGATTGTTAGGCGAAAGAAACGGGTGATTGGAATTAAGCTCTTTATTTACACTTTGTCGAAGACAACAATGAACTTTAGGATGGTAAGTAATGTGTTGCCTTTCCCCCTACCCACAACAAGTTACTCTATTAGACCTCAGTATCTGATATTTTTCTATTTTCAGTGGTTTCCGAAGCTATTTACTGATGATTACCTTACAAACTACATGACCGGAGTGGAGGCAACTAAGGTTAAAGTATATAAGTCATGCTACCATTATAATGCTCTAGAAGTCTTCCTGAAGGCGGTGAAGGATGGGCGGGCGATCGTCACAAGGGGTTGGACAAAAGTGGTTCGTGCCTATGGCATGCAGGAAGGCACATTATGGGCATTCCGCTTATTTAACACCGTTGGCAGTCAAAATGATTTACACTTGTCTCTTCACCTTTACCGCCTTTAAATACTGCGGTTCATCATAGTTAATTGCTGCCTAATCCTGTAATTACTGAACATATTGTACTAGCAATTTTATTTATGGATTCGTTGTTGAACCATTATGCTGAGAATTTGAATTGCACATTTCGTATTTCAAAATTTCCAATTAGAATAATAAATTACAGGCAAAAATAAAAATAGAACAGACGGTCATGGACCTTTGCAAACGGTTCTAGCAGTAAATGCACTTGAGATGGGTAGCCCAATGCCACACAGTTTTCTACATCAAATCGTGTGTGATGTAGTTAAGGAAAGCAAACAGTTAACCAAAGCAGAGCGTGTGTGATAGTTACACCTGTCACACACGAGCGTATACATAAAACCGTGTGGGATGTACATCTGAACGAAAACATTTTCCCTGGATTGACTGTGTGGGATGTACATAAGAATGGAAACGTATTCCGTGGATTGACTGTGTGTGATATACATACGAACGGAAATGTTTTTCTGGGATTCACCGTGTGGGATGTACATACCTACGGAAATGATTTCTGGGTTTCACCGTGTGGGATGTACATACCTACATAAATGATTTCTGGGATTCACCGTGTGGGATGTACATACCTACGGAAATGATTGGGTTTCGATGCCTCGCCCGATCGCACACGGACCCAACCTGGATCCCACGAGGGCCTATCCCCAACGATTTCTGGGTCGTGTGGGAAGGACACCCTATCGGACACACTCACTTGACGATGGTTCCAAATGTCGTCGTGGAAAGGGGTTTTAAACCGTTTGTTTAGGACCGACGCACACCAGTGTAACAACGTCAATAGTAACGGTAACAGTGATAGCAATGATTTTGTAGCAAGTGCAATAGTAACAACAGCAGTAGTAACTGAGCAAGATCAATATGTAGGAAAATCATAGGCATTGGATCATCGATTTGTTGGATGATATTCCTCATGTGACAGTTATAACCTAGGGCGATACGGCACTAGCTCCAGTTCATAAATATAATATAGGCATGTATTCCGTAAATAGTCATACGTGCTTATGGAAAGAACTTGCATGACATCTTTTGTCCTACCCTCCCATGGCAGCAGGGTCCTATTGGAAACTAAGGGATATTAAGGCCTCCTTTTAATAGAGAACCGGAACAAAGCATTAACGCACGTTGAATACATGAACTCCTCAAACTACGGTCATCACCGGGAAGTGTCCCGACTATTGTCACTCCGGGGTTGCTAGATCATAACACGTAGTAGGTGACTATAACTTGCAAGATCAGATCTAGAACATAGATATAATGGTGATAACATAAATGGTTCAGATCTGAAATCATGGCACTCGGGCCCAAAGTAACAAGCATTAAGCATGGCAAAGTCATAGCAACATCAATCTCAGAACATAATGGATACTAGGAATCAAGCCCTAACAAAACTAACTTGATTACATGATGAATCTCATCCAACTCCTCACCGACCAGTGAGCCTACGAAGGAATTACTCACTCCCGGTGGGGAGCATCATGGAATCGGTGATGGAGAAGGGTTGGTGATGACGAAGATCGAAGATCCCCCTCTCCAGAGCCCCAAACGGACTCTAGATCTGGCCTCCCAATGAAGAACAGGAGACGGCGGCGGCTCTGTCTTGTGGAACGCGATAATTCTTTCTCCCTATTTTTTTCTCAAAAAATAGGATTTTATAGCATCAGTTTCACGGTCTACGGGGCCACCAGGTGGGGACAACCCACCTGGGCGCGTCTGGAGGGGGTGGCGCGCCCTGGTGGGTTGTGCCCAACCAGGTGCCCCCCTCCGATGGTTCTTGGCTCAAGAAATTCTATTTTATTGTATAAAAAATCCCCACAAAGTTTCGTTCCAATCCAAGAACTTTTATTTCTGCACAAAAAACAACACCATGGTAGTTCTGGTGAAAACATCGTCAATCCGGGTTAGTTTCATTCAAATCATGCAAATTAGAGTCCAAATCAAGAGGAAAAGTGTTAGGAAAAGTAGATACGACGGAGACGTATCAACTCCCCAAGCTTAAACCTTTGCTTGTCCTCGAGCAATTCAGATGATAAACTGAAAGTGAAAAAAAACTTTTATGAAGTCTTTTGCTCTTGTTTGCATAAATAAGCTTAAACAGCACCCAGGTTTTCAGCCAATATTATAACTAACCATGTCGACAATAACTCGTAAAAATTATATTAACTCATATCAATGACATAATCAACTAGCAAGCAATAATAAGATATCTCAAACATCAACACGTTATTAAAGCAACCATGATATAATATGACAATAGTGGTATGTCGCTAGCCCTTTCTGAGACCGCAAAACATAAATGCATAGCACCTCCAAAGTTCAAGCAGCGTCTAAACATTGTAATTCATGGTAGAAAAGATCCAATCATGATGCAACCAACATTAGCTACACATAATGCATAAGCATGACAACAGTGCTCTCATGTTCTGGCGCTTATTTTAGAAGGTGATGACACAACATAAAAGTAAATAGATAGTCCCTTCGGAGAGGGAAGAAGTGATTTGTAGTGGCTCCCGAGCTCAAGTTTTTAAAATAGTGGTAAATGATATTTTGAGAAATGCACCCTTCTTGTTTACTTTGCGACCATTAGTTATCAATATCTTCCATGCTAAACACATTAGTGGTGGTTCCCAAGTGATAAAGTAAAGGTTATTACTCCATAGGAGTTTTCGTTTGATTATTTGTAAGTTCTTTTTGCAATTTGGGACTAGGAATCCCTATTACCACCCCTTTCTCGTGCAGTGGCGAGTGAATAAACACTCATCCTGAGAATAACCCGCTTAGCATGGAAGATACCGACTAGCTCATGTCGCTCTATGAACAATCCAGGCACACAAACCGGATATTTATTTGAAGTTTTTAGAGGTGGCACATGCAAATTTACTTAGGACGGCAGGGTAATACCGCATATAGGCAGGTATGGTGGACTCATCTGGAATAAAATGGGTTTCAGGTTCTTGATGTACAAGCAGAATTCCCACTTAGTACAGGCGAAGGCTAGCAATTAGGTTGAGAAGCGGCCAGCTAGAGAGCAACAACGGTCATGAACATGCATTATGCATAAGTAACATTGGATACTGATAACCCACAAGTATAGGGGATCACAACAGTTTTCGAGGGTAGAGTATTAAACCCAAATTTATAGATTCGACACAAGGGGAGCCAAAGAATATCTGAAGGTATTAGCAGCTAAGTTGTCAATTCAACCACACCTGGAGATTAATTATCTGCAGCAAAGTGATAAGTAGCAAAGTAGTTTGATAGTTTTGATAGTAGTGACAACAGCAAGGGTAACAGTAACAGTGATAGCAGTAATTTTGTAGCAAGTGTAGCAGTGATGATAGCAGTAGTAACTTAGCAGAAACAATATAGGATAAATTCGTAGGCATTGGATCGGTGACTTGTTGGATGATATTCATCATGTGATAGTTATAACCTAGGGCGATACGACACTAGCTCCAGTTCATCAATATAATGTAGGCATGTATTCCGTAAATAGTCATTCGTGCTTTATTAAAAGAACTTGCATGACATCTTTTGTCCTACGCTCCCGTGGCATCGGGGTCCATATTGGAAACTAAGGGATATTAAGGCCTCCTTTTAATATAGAACCGGAATAAAGCATTAACACATAGTGAATACATGAACTCCTCAAACTACGGTCATCACCAGGAGTGGGCCCGGTTGTTGTAACTTCGGGGTTGACGGATCATAACACGTAGTAGGTGACTATAACTTGCAAGATCGGATATAAGACATGGATATAATGATGAATTCATAAATGGTTCAGATCTGAGTTCATGGCACCCGGGCCCAAAGTGACAAGCATTAAGCATAGAAAAGTCATAGCAACATCAATCTAAGAACATAGTGGATACTAGGGATCATGCCCTAACAAAACTAACTCGATTACATGATGAATCTCATCCAACTCCTCACCGACCAGCGAGCCTACGAAGGAATTACTCACTCCCGGTGGGGAGCATCATGGAATTGGCGATGGAGAAGGGTTGGTGATGACGAAGAACGCAGACCCCCCTCTTCGGAGCCCCAAACAGACTCCAGATCTACCCTCCGAGGAAGAACATGGCTTGGCGGTGGCTCCGTCTCGTGGATCGTGATAATTCTTTCTCCCTAATTTTTTTCTGGAATTATGTGATTTTATAGTATTAGGGGGTCGTCAGCGGGGCCACCAGGTTGGTACAACCCACCTGGGCACACCAGCAGAGGGGGCGCGCCCTGGTGGGTTGTGCCCAACCAGGGGCCCCTCTCTGGTGGGTCTTGGCTCCAGAAATTCTTATTATTGATATAAAAATTCTCGCAAAGTTTCGTTCCATTCCGAGAACTTTTATTTCTGCACAAAACAACACCATGGTAGTTCTGCTGAAAACAACGTCAGTCCGGGGTTAGTTTCATTCAAATCATGCAAATTAGAGTCCAAAACAAGAGGAACAGTGTGAGAAAAAGTAGATACGTTGGAGACGTATCAACTCCCCCAAGCTTAAACCTTTGCTTGTCGTCCAGAAATTCAGTTGATAAACTGAAAGTGAGAAAGAAAAACTTTTACGAACTCTTTTGCTCTTGTTTGCATAAATAAGCTTAAACAGCACCCAGGTTTTCAGCCAACATTATAACTAACCATGTCAACAATAAATATTAAAGATTATAATGATTCATATCAATGACAGGATCAGCTAGCGAGCAACAATAAGATATCTCAAATAGAAACACGTTATCAAAACAACCATGATATAATATGACAATAATGGTATCTCGCTAGCCCTTTCCGAGACCGCAAAACATAAATGCAGAGCACCTCCCAAGTTCAAGCAGTGACTAAACATTGTAATTCATGGTAGAAAAGATCCAGTCATGATGCACCCAACATTAGCTATACACAATGCATAAATCATGACCACTGTGCTCTACTCAGTTTCTGACGCTTCTTTATAGAAGGTGGTGACCCAACATAAAAGTAAATAGATAGTCCCTTCGCAGAGGGAAGCAGTGATTTGCAGAGGTGCCAGAGCTCAATTTTTAAAATAGAGATACATGAAATTTTGAGACATGCACCCTTCTCATTCACTTCACGACCATCAGTTTTCAACATCTTCCATGCTAAGCATGCTAGTGGTGGTTCCCAAGCGGAAAGTAAAGGTTTTGACTCCATTGGGAGTTTTTGCTTGATTATTTAAGAGATGAACTCTTTTTCATGTTTGCAGTTTGGGACTGGGCATCCCTATTACCGCCCATTTCCTCGTGCGATGGCAAGTGAATAAACACTCGACCTGAGGATAACATGCTTAGCACGGAAGATATTGACCACCTCCTGTCATTCCATGAACAATCCAGGCACACAAAAGGATAATTTTCTGGAAGTATTTAGAGGTGGCACATGCAAATTTACTTAGGACGATAGGGTAATACCGTATATAGGTAGGTATGGTGGACTCATCTGGAATAACTTTGGGTTCAAGGTTTTGATGTACAAGCAGAATTCCCACTTAGTACAGGCGAAGGCTAGCAATTAAGATTGAGAAGCGGTCAGCTAGAGAGCAACAATGATCATAACCAGGCATTATGCATAAGTAACATTGGACATTAGCATGAGTAGGATATGAACACCATGAACATAAATATTATAGAGGCTATGTTGGTTTTGATTCAAGTACATGCATGAACATGTACCAAGTCAAGCCACTCGAACTTTCAGAGGAGGATACCATATCATCATACTACATCACAATCATTTTAACGCTATGTTGATATCCAAGATAAATCGTTATCCACTCCCAGCTAATTATGCATGGCATGAGAAACTATAATCTCTAATTGTCATTGCAAACATGTTTAATCATAATGGGCTGAAGCCTGGATACTAGGTTAAACATACTTACACAGACAGAACAAGTCGAGTTCATACCAATTTATCTTTGCCACGACCAGCTCATCGAATATCGTCATTATTGCCTTTCACTTGCATGACCGAATGATATGAAAATAATAATAGTGCAAGAGTGCCATGGACTAAGCTGGAATCTGCAAAGATTTTAGTCAACAGGAGAAGACAAGGTAAATTGGGCTCTTTATTACTTCAATAGTTATTCATATGAGAGCCACTCAACATTTTCATCGTGGCCTTCTCCTCAGTACAAATCGAATAAAAAGAAAAGAAATTCAGAGAAACACACTGAAATATTTTTGGAGTTTTTGGTTTTCTTCAACAAGCAAATAAAAAGCAAAAACGAGAAAAACTATTTACACGGGAAAGCTCCCAACAAGCAAAGGAAGAACAAGGAAATCTTTTTGGAATTTCTTTTTAGTTCTACTACTAAGCATGAATAGAAAGTAAATTACTACAACTAATTTTTTTGTTTTTTTCTAAAGTTTTTCAAACACACAAGAAGAAAGCAAAAAATAAATCTAAGCATGGGTGATACAATGAAAAAGTGTGAACACCGACAGATAGAAAGATATGTGAGCATGAATGTAATGTCGGTGAGAAACACGTACTCCCCCAAGCTTAGGCTTTTGGGCTAAGTTGGTAATCGATCAGTAGCCTGGAGGGTAGTAGGGATCCTGAGGAGCGGGAACCCACACATCCCATTGTTGAGGTGCCTGTGCAACCTCTGCAGTAGTGTGAGTGTTCCAGTAGGTGAGGATGTCAGCACACATAATCCGGTATCCGCCCCTGGCAACAGAATCAAACAAAGCTGGTGCAGGCAAGGGGATAACATCATGAGTGTCAACGCTATAGACCAAGTTATAAGGAATAGCAATATCAGGACGATCATGTGCAAGAAAGAGATGGTGATCCATGGTTGCATGGTCTAGATAAACCTTGGTTAGAGGGTAATCATGAGGGCGTATCTCAACCTCTAAGTGAGCCGCCAAACGAGTAGCAAAAATCCCACCATGTATTTTACCCTAGAATTTATTAAGGTGCAGGTGACGAGCCACGATAGCTCCCAAGAAATACGTGTTGTTACCCTCAAGTGCACAACGTAAAACAGCAAGGTCTGGTGAACTAAGTTCACCCACCTTCTCCCTAGCAAGCAAGCATTTGGTAATGAAATATGCAAAATAACGAACATCAGGAAAATGTAAACCACCAGCAGTGATGGCTGACACTCTCCTCTCATCACCCACTGTCAAAGTGCGACAGAAGTCCTCAAACTCAGCCGGCCTAGGCTCAGCCAAGCTCCCATCAGAAGGGATCATGCATATGTTACAAAACTCAGTAAGTGGTATCTGATGGTTTTCAGCATATAAGTCAAAGCTCACTTCAGGACGATTATTTCTAGGCAGGAAAGTAAAACTTTGAACAAACATGTTCATGAGGATTTGGTGTTGGTCACACTCATCTGCGATGAAGTTGGTGAGACCGACATTGGCAATAAATTGCATGAACTCCTCATGAATTCCAGCCTGCTGAAGGAACGAGGTGCGTGGCCATTCGCACGGCCGTACCTCCGCCAACCTCCGAGGGCGGAGATCACTGTCAGAAGACTCCCCAATAATACCCTTGGAGTTCTTCTTTGAGCCAAACTTCCTGAAGATATTCATGTCCGCGTACAATTTTACCTATGAACAAAAATCTGAATTTTTAGTTCACAAAATTTTCTCAACAAAACTTCACGAAATTGATAGCAACTACTCATAGGGATACATAGAGCCATAGCAAGCATTCAAACTGCTTAGAACACTAAGAATTGAACATGAAGCACATCTACAACAGCACCAAGAGTAGCTATTTACTCAAAGTATAAACCACTAAAACAAAAACTAATTGTACAAATGGTGGAGTCACATAACAAGCAACAATCCCCTGAAACAGTTTCGGAAACGGAGCTTCGAGCAAAGAGATCGGAATCCGCGGGTTTGAGCTCAAGAACACGGGAGAGAGAGCAATGGGGATTTTTTTCCTAAAGGTGAGTGATTATGTGGGCTAAAGAGATAAGGGAGGGGGCCCACATGGGGACCACTACCCACTAGGGCGCGCCTGGGGGTGCTGGCGCGCCCAGGTGGGTTGTGCCCGCCTGGTGCACCCCCTCGGGTGTTATTTGCACCAAAAATTCTTAAATATTCAAGAAAAAATCATATACAATTTTCAGGGCATTCTGGGAACTTTTATTTTTGGGTCATTTTTTATTGCACTGGAAATTCAGAAAACAGACAAAACATGGCATTTTTTATTTAACTAGAAAAATAGAGAATAAAAAGTAGGGACAGAAAGTAGTGCTTACTAAATTCATCAACATCATACCATTCAAAAAATGATTCATTAATAAGGTTGATCAGGTCTTATTAACAACCACTTTCGATTAGCATGAAACAGAAGAACTTTCGTAAATTACTAAGTAATCTCAATGGGGATTCGCATCTTCCCAACAATACGCATTTCATATTTCTTTTTGACAGTAGGTAGAGGTATTTGAAAACTTCCAATAGTGATTGTCGGAGATTTTTCAATAACATTAATACCATTCACTTGGAATTGTTTCTTCAGAAAGTGCACCGTATGCTCATTACCATTAATATGAAAAGTGATCTTGCTTTTATTGCAATCAATAACAGCCCCTGCAGTATTCAAGAAGGGTCACCAAGGATAATCAACATGTTGTCGTCCTCGGGCATCTCAAGTATAACAAAGCAGTCAAAATAGTAACATTAGCAACAACAACGGGCACATCCTCACAAATACCGATAGGTATGGCAGTTGACTTGTCAGCCATTTGCAAAGATATTTCAGTAGGTGCCAGTTTATTCAAGTAAAGTCTTTATATAAAGAGAAAGGCATAACACTAACACCAGCTCCTAAATCACACAAAGCAGTTTTCACATAATTATTTTTGATAGAGGAGGGTATAGTTGGTATACCCGGATCTCCAAGTTTTTTAGGTACTCCATCCTTAAAAGTATAATTAGCAAGCATAGTGGAGATTTCAGCTTCCAGTATTTTCCTTTTATTTGTGATGATGTCTTTCATATACTTTGCATAAGGAGGCATTTTCAAGATATCAGTCAAGCGAGTACGCAAAAAGACTCGCCTCAGCATTTCAGCAAAGCGTTCAAATTCTTCATCATCATTCTTTTTAGTTGACTTGGGTGGAAAAGGCATAGGTTTTTGAACCCACTGTTCTCTTTCTTTACCGTGTTTTCTAGTAATGAAGTCTATTTTATCACACCTTTTATTTTTAGGTTGTGGGTTATCAAGATCAACAGGTGGTTCTATCTCAACATCATTATCTTGTTCTTTATCTTTTGGTTGAGTGTCTTCATGAACCTCATCACTATCTTTTTCATTATCACTAGGTGGATGTTCATTACCAGATTGAGTTTCAGCATCAGAGAAAGAAGTTTCATTTTCATTATCAGGAGGTTTTTTGATATGTCCATTTTGCATCATGCTTTTATATCGATATTTATTGCATTATGGGCTGCTATAACACATTATGTCACAATACTTATGCCTATTCTCTCTTATTTTACAAGGTTTACATGAAGAGGGAGAATGTCGGCAACTGGAATTCTGGGCTGGAAAAGAGCAAATATTAGAGATCTATTCTGCACAACTCCAAAAGTCCTGAAACTCCACGGAAGTCGTTTTTGGAATTAATAAAAAAATACTGAGCGAAGAAAGTACCAGAGGGGGGCCACCCACCATCCACGAGGGCGGGGGGCGCGCCCTACCCCCCTGGGCGCACCCCCTGCCTCGTGGGCCCCCTGGCAGGCCTCCGGTGTCCATGTTATGCTATATGAAGTCTTTTACCCTGGAAAAAATCATAAGCAAGCTTGCGGGACGAAACACCGCCGCCACAAGGCGGAACCTTGGCGGAACCAATCTAGGGCTCTGGCGGAGCTGTTCTGCCGGGGAAACTTCCCTCTGGGAGGGGGAAATCATCATCATCGTCATCACCAACGAGCCTTTCATCGGGAGGGGGTCAATCTTCATCAACATCTTCACCAGCACGATTCCTCTGAAACCCTAGTTCATCTCTTGTATCCAATCTTTGTATCAAAACCTCAGATTGGTACCTATAGGTTGCTAGTAGTGTTGATAACTCCTTGTAGTTGATGCTAGTTGGTTTACTTGGTGGAAGATCATATGTTCAGATCCATTATGCATATTAATACCCCTCTGATTATGAACATGAATATGATTTGTGAGTAGTTACGTTTGTTCCTGAGGACATGGGAGAAGTCTTGCTATAAGTAGTCATGTGAATTTGGTATTCGTTCGATATTTTGATGAGATGTATGTTGTCTCTCATCTAGTGGTGTCATGTGAACGTCGACTACATGACACTTCACCATTGTTTGGGCCTAGTGGAAGACATTGGGAAGTAATAAGTAGATGATGGGTTGCTAGAGTGACAGAAGCTTAAACCCTAGTTTACGCGTTGCTTCGTAAGGAGCTGATTTGGATCCATATGTTTCATGCTATGGTTAGGTTTACCTTAATACTTCTTTTGTAGTTGCGGATGCTTGCAATAGGAGTTAATCATAAGTGGGATGCTTGTCCAAGTAAGGACGACACCCAAGCACCGGTCCACCCACATATCAAATTATTAAAGTACCGAACGCGAATCATATGAGCGCGATGAAAACTAGCTTGACGATAATTCCCATGTGTCCTCGGGAGCGCTTTCCTTCATATAAGAGTTTGTCCAGGCTTGTCCTTTGCTACAGAAAGGATTGGGCCATCTTGCTGCACTTTATTTACACTTGTTACTTGTTACCAGTTACAAATTACCTTATCACAAAACTCTCTGTTACAGATAATTTCAGTGCTTGCAGAGAATACCTTACTGAAAACCGCTTGTCATTTCTTTCTGCTCGTCGTTGGGTTCGACACTCTTACTTATCGAAAGGACTAAGATAGATCCCCTATACTTGTGGGTCAACAAGACTCTTTTCTGGCGCCGTTGCCGGGGATTGAAGTGCCTTTGGTAAGGAAAAATTTATATAGTGTGCTGAAATTTACTGTCACTTGTTACTATGGAAAGTAATCCTTTGAGGGGATTTTTCGGGGTATCTTCACCCCGACCAGTAGAGCAAAGCGTTTCTCCTCAACATACTGAATCTACTAAAAATGTTTACTTTTAAATTCCTTCGGGTATGATAGAGAAACTGCTAGCTAATCCTTTTATAGGAGATGGAACATTGCATCCCGATTTACACCTAATCTATGTGGATGAAGTCTGTGGATTATTTAAGCTTGTAGGTATGCCCGAGGATGTTATCAAGAAGAAGGTCTTCCCTTTATCTTTTAAGGGAGAGGTATTGACATGGTTTAGGCTATGTGATGATATGGGATCATGGAACTACAACCGATTGAAATTGGAATTTCATCAGAAGTTTTATCCTATGCATCTTGTTTATCGTGATCGTGATTATATATATAATTTTTGGTCTCACGAAGGAGAAAGCATCGCTCAAGCTTGGGGGTGGCTTAAGTCAATGTTATATTCATGCCCCAATCATGAGCTCTCAAGAGAAATGATTATTCAAAATTTTTATGCTCGACTTTCTCTCAATAATCGCTCCATGCTCGATACTTCTTGTACTGGCTCTTTTATGATGAAGACTATTGAATTCAAATGGGATTTATTGGAAATAATTAAGCGCAACTCTGAAGATTGGGACCTCGATGAAGGTAAAGAGTCAGGTATAACACCTAAGTTTGATTGTGTTAAATCCTTTATGGAAACCAATGCTTTCCGTGAATTTAGCACTAAATATGGACTTGACTCTGAGATAGTAGCTTCTTTCTGTGAATCCTTTGCTACTCATGTTGATCTCCCTAAGGAGAAGTGGCTTAAATATAATCCTCCCATTGAAGTAAAAGTAGTTGCACCTATTAAAGTTGAAGAAAAGACTATCACTTATAATGATCCTATTGTTCCTACTACTTATATTGAGAAACCACCTTTTCTTGTTAGAATAGAGGATCATGCTAAAGCTTCAACTATGGTCAACAAAAGTAATATTAGGACACCCAAACCCCCTGAGCAAATTAAAGTTGAACCTAGTATTGCTATGGTTAAAGATCTCTTGGCTGATAATATTGATGGGCATGTTATTTACTTCTGTGATGAAGCTGCTAGAATTGCTAAGCCCGGTGCTAAAGATAAACATAGACCTGTGGTAGGCATGCCTGTTATCTCTGTTAAAATAGGAGATCATTGTTATCATGGCTTGTGTGATATGGGTGCTAGTGCAAGTACAATACCTCATTCTTTATACGAAGAAATTATGCATGATATTGCACCCACTGAGTTAGAAGGTATTGATGTTACAATTAAGCTTGCCAATAGAGATACTATTTCACCAGTCGGGATTGTTAGAGATGTTGAAGTCTTGTGTGGGAAAGTTAAATATCCTGCTGATTTTCTTGTTCTTGGTTCCCCACAAGATAGCTTTTGTCCCATCATATTTGGTAGACCCTTCTTGAATACTGTTAATGCTAGGATAGACTGCGAAAAGGATGTTGTTCCTATTGGTCTGGGAGATATGTCTCATGAATTTAACTTTGCTAAATTTCGGAGACAACCCCGTGATGAGGAATTACCTAGTAAGGATGAAATTATTGGTCTTGCTTCTATTGTCGTGCCTCCTAATGATCCTTTAGAACAATATTTGCTTGACCATGAAAATGATATGTTTATGAATGAAAGAAGGGAAATAGATGAAGTATTCTTTAAACAGGGACCCATTTTGAAACACAACTTGCCTGTTGAAATCCTAGGGGACCCCCCTCCACCCAAGGGTGATCCTGTGTTTGAGCTAAAACCATTACCTGATACTCTTAAATATGCTTATCTTGATGAAAAGAAGATATATCCTATTATTATTAGTGCTAACCTTTCAGAGAAGGAAGAAGAGAAATTATTGAAAACTCTGAAGAAGCACCGTGCTGCTGTTGGATATACTCTTGATGTACTTAAGGGCATTAGTCCCACTTTATGCCAGCACAAAATTAAATTGGAGAAAGACGCTAAACCGGTTGTTGATCACCAACGACGGTTAAATCCTAAGATGAAAGAAGTGGTAAGAAAAGAAATACTAAAGCTTCTGGAGGCAGGTATAATTTATCCCGTTGCTGATAGTCAGTGGGTAAGTCCTGTCCATTGTGTCCCTAAGAAGGGAGGTATTACCGTTGTTCGTAATGATAAAGATGAATTGATCCCACAAATAATTGTTACAGGTTATAGGACGGTAATTGATTTCCGTAAATTAAATAAAGCCACTAAAAAGGATCATTACCACTTACCTTTTATTGATCAAATGCTAGAAAGATTATCCAAACATACACATTTTTGCTTTCTAAATGGTTATTCTGGTTTCTCTCAAATACCTGTGTCAAAAGAGGATCAAGAAAATACCACTTTTACTTGTCCTTTCGGTACCTTTGTGTCGGGGGAAATCGACACCTATGGAATCACTCGGATCCCTTCTACGGTTGGCGGGCGCGAGGCTGTGCAAAGAGCGGGTCTGACAGGAAGCACACAGATCGTTTACCCAGGTTCGGGCCGCGGAGATGCGTAATACCCTAGTCCTGCTTTGGTGGATGTATTTGAGTGTTCTCGTGTTCTTGAGCTAGCTACGGGGAGTAACTTTCCCAAAAGTTCCGAATCCCTCCCCAAGTCGCCTCGGGCCTCCTTTTATAGGCAAAAGGGGTCACCACAGTGGCACACAGGAGGTGGATAGGTGTACAGTGGATGAGTCTATCCTCTGGCACCGTCGGAACGCATTTAATGCGCTGCCGATGTGCCCCTCTCGCTTTATCGGGGACGGCAAGGATGCATGTCCCAGCTGTCGCCGCCTCGCCTTGCTTCGACATGCGTCCGAGCTGATGACGCATCGTGGCGCCACGTTGGCTGGCTGCTGGGCTGGTGCGGCGGTGGAGCCTCCAGGAAGACTTGCATGCCACCACACAGGTGCTTGATGGGTCGGTGTAGAGGCCGCTCATCGCCACGCAGGTGCCTATCCAGCTGGTCGAGCTAGCAGCTGCATGGGGATGGCGGTGGAATCTTGGCAGGCGCAGGCCTGGCTGTGGCCCCACTGATGCCCTCGGCAAGGGTCTTGCCGGGGCCCCGGCAAGGGTCTTGCCGTGGTGTCGTGGTCGTCCCCGGCAAGGGTCTTGCCGGGGGTCTTGTGGATTTCCTCGGCTAGGATCCCGTCGAGGGTCGTCGTCTTCTGGTCCTCAACTGATCTGGTGTGTTTATGATCTTGACAAAGATCTGCATGCCACCACAGAGGTGCCTCCCGAGCCTTGGTCCCAACGTGGTTGATGGTGTTGGTGCTCTTGGGCTCAAGGGAGGCGCGCTCCGTTGGCGTCAAGCAGGTCGCCCCGGCAAGGCTCTTGTCGGGGCTGCGGAGGCCGTCCCGGCAAGGGTCTTGCCGGGGAGTCCACCTCACCCTCTTGCTCTTTGTGTCTCTGGTCTTGGCGTTGCCTTGGTTGTCTTGTACTCCGGCTTCCATCTGGCTTCCCTCCTCTGCCCTGCTAAGTGTGGCCGCGGGTGCGGATCTGACTGCCCGTGCACAAGTAAAAGGGGTCAAAAGGAGTGCCCCTACTTTTGTACACCGACAGGAGCCCCCGGGCCTAGGCCACACATAAGAGTGACACGTTGTTGGGCCAGGCCCAGAACGGTGCGCGGGCAGGCGGGGCGGATTTTACCGCGGTAATTTTTCATCCGCTGCACTTCCCCACGACCCGCGTTGAACGTGCGACGTGGAGGGTCGTGCGTGATGTGGGGGTCATGCGTGGGGCGGTCTCCGCACGCATGCGTCACGTTGCAGTTAATGGGAAAAGAGGCAGCCCGCGCCTTCCCCGTAAAAAGGAATAACCGCGGGCACGCTGCTCATTTTACCCCCCCCCCCCCCCGCGCCTTCTCCATTCTCGGAACCGCCGCTCCTCTCTCCTTCCTTCTCAAGCCTCGCCCTTGCTCGCCGCCGCCACACCTCCGCTGTCCTCCATCCTTTGCCTCTCGCAGCCGCCATGGCCCCCAAAACCAACAAAGGCAAGGGAGTGGCCAAGGACGCTGGGACGAAGGAGCCGCCGGAGAGCGAGTTGGCGGCGCGGCGGACGCAGCACGCCTACTTCCCCTCGACGGTCGACGCGGTCAAACTCCAGGACTACTTCAAACACTTGTGGGGGTGCAAGACGGGGGGGGGGGGGGACGTAGGGGCATCCTGCCACGCGTGTTATCCCCGCCAACTGCGCCGAGGCTGCCCCGAATCGGTACCCGTTCTTCATCGACTATTTTTCCTGCGGCCTCTGCCCCCCTTTTCCGATTTCTTCAATGATATCATGCACACCTTCGGCTTCCACCTCCTGGATTTCACCCCGAATGTCGTGGCGTGCATGGCTCTTTTCGCCCACCTCTGTGAGGGCTTCACCGGAGTTCTCCCCAACACGGCGCTCTTCCGCCATTATTTTTATCCTCGCGTCCAGAAGGGAGGCGGCATCTCTGGTTGCGTCGGCTTGGATCCCAAGGACCAAAGGGACATACCCGGAAGGCGCTCAGAAGGAGAGGTGGGAAGAATGGCGGGGCCGATGGTGTTGGATTGAGGAGGAGGACCCACAGGAGTTCTGCCGGGTTCGTCAGGCGCTGCCGGTTCGCAGAAACGACTGGGGCGATGTCGATGCCAACGACGCGAAGCTCACGGTCGCCACCACCAGGATTCTCCACCTCACCGAGGCCGGGCTCACCCTTGAGATGATTGGGGCGGATTTCATCCGCCGCCGAATCGCTCCGCTGCACAACAAGGAGAGGCCGGCCTGGCTCTTCACGGATGCGGCTGATATTATGAGGCTTCGCCCCGGCTTGGACCACAATTTCACGGTGATGGGGCACACACACTTCTGCCAGCGGCTCTTCCAGCTCGACGTGGACCGTCACGGCAAGGTCGAGCGGTTCGGCAAGGTCGCCAAGGGGCCCTTGTTTGGGTTGCCGGTGGGAGTGGTCCCGCTGAGCAACAACTCGCGCCGAAACGACATCATCGCCATGATGCCGGAGTTCAACGCGCACGGCCTCGTCCCAAATTGGGCCGAGCCGCCGGCGGAACAGGTGTAGGAGTTCTTCGATACCTTGGAGGAGAAGTACGTCTGCGACGAGCCACGACTCGTCCAGGACACCACCCAGGCGGAGCTGGACTACATCGCCGCCAGGGCGGAGGAGGCGGAGCTTGCCAAGGAGGCCGGCAGTGCTGGCGGCATGGAGGACAAGGACACGGTGGCCGCAGAGGAGAAGGAGCTCGCCCAGTGGGCGGAGTCTGCTGAGGAGGCCAGCAGCGCCGGCACCGGGGCCTCTCTCATTGATGATGTGGTCGACGAGTCGTCGGAGGAGGAGGTTGAGGCTGTCGATCCTCCAGTTACGGGGAGAGGGCGAGTCCTGCAGCGGGCCACCTCCGGTGAGCCGGTCCGGCCCGGCAGGGCTGCGTGACCGCAGCAGACCCAGGAGGGGTCTGTGCGCCAGACAAGGGCCGCGGCGGCAATGAAGTTGGTGAAGGCCGCGGTGGCGAAGAAGAAGGCAACTGCCTCCTCTTCGTTCAAGCGTGTCCAGACTCCACCTTCTTCTCCTCCTCCGGCAAACGTTGACGCGGAGGTTGTATTCGACTTTGGGTCCCTCAGCCCAAGGAGAAAGAGGAAGGCAGCAGAGGAGGAGGTGGAGGATGAGTAAGTATCTTGTTCCCTTTTGTCATCTCCGGCTCCTCAGACTGTGCCGCTTATCTTGACTTATTTTCATCTTTGCAGGGATGGGGAGACGCTGGCTCAGAGGGTGAAGAGGGCCAGGTCCTCGGCGGGCGGCCAGCCCCCTGCGGGCACTTCGAGGGCGCCACTGGTGGTGGTGAGCAGCCCGGACAGCAGCCCCCGGAGCAGCCCCCAGCGTAAGTTCACTACTCACCCCTCATCGACGTGTGTCGGGGGTATGATCCATTGGCGCTGACCTTGCCGAGACCGCAGGAGGAGGACAGCAGGAGGAGGAGCCATTGAGGGCCACCCCCAACGCGCCGCCCCCATCGACCACTCCGCCCCGAGGGGCGTCCCCGGCAAGGGCGCCAAGCACCAAGCCCATGCACACGGAGGAGGAGGAGGCAAACTTGGGTGCCGACAGCTTCACCTCGGAGGGGGTCGCGGCTTCGCCGGAGCTCTCGCCGGCGACGAGGGCTCCTTGGCCAAAATGAGAGGGAGGGATCGAGAGAGGGGATGGAGGCGCACCTGCCCGTACCCGTAGCGTAGCTAGGGGTGGTCGGACGGCGTCGGAATTGACCTCGCAAGCGGAGGCAGAGAGCGGTGGTCGCCGGAGATGAGGAAGACGGCGAGCAGAGGCAACTTCAAGGGCTCCAAAGGGACGGGATGGCTTCACCGGAGAGTGGCAGAGGCCCTGGAAGGGTCGTCCGGGCCTGGGAGGGGCTGGAGCTACCGCGACGACCCGAGGGGATCACCGGCGAGCTCGAGCTCGGGGACGGCGGCCCGCGGCCTTCCCGGCCGGGTTACAGCTATCTACACGTTTGTGGAGTGTGTGGGAGTGGAGGATGGTGCTCGAGGATGCTGGGGGTGGCTCCTTTTATAGGCGAGCGTCGGGGGTGGATCGGGGCTCCGCCGGCGACACCTGGACGCTGCACCCGGCGACGAGCGGCGTCAGAGAGAGGGGAGAAGGCGACGCAGCTCACGCGGGGATTGTGGGCGAATGGGGACGAGCACAGGATCAAGAGGAAGGCGACGAGCACAGTGCAGAGCGCACTGTGGCGCTGGCCGGACCGCGCCCGTGCTCGCTGCGGCGAGCTCCGGCGTCGGCGAGTGCCAGGGGGGAGTTAATGGCATTGAGACGAGGATGGTGGCGAAGTTTGGCACGCTCGGGCAGACGGGGGAAGCGAGCACGCGCGAACAGAGCGCTCGGCGGCACCCAGAGCGCGTCGACACGCATGCTGGCATCATGGACACGCGTGGTCACCGCGTGAACTCTTCCCTCAGGCTGACCAACGTCCAAAGATCATGTCTGGCTTGTTGTTCATGGTAGTTTTGAAGATTACCACGCTTTGGTTTGGCTCCAGATGCAGTAGAGAAGATTTTACAAGCCAGGTAAGTTTCTGATCAGTAACTTTGAGAGGTTACTGAGGTCAAATGGCTGGGAGTTGGGGGCTGTGCTTTGGAGGCTAGCCATCATCTACTAAGGTGATGATGCACAAGAAAATTCAGGCACAATGGAGCAAGTAAAATGGTAGTTGCTGTAGAAACCACCATTTCTGTCCAGAACAGAAAATATTTTCTATAGCAAAAATATTCCAAAAAGTGATGAAATATTTTTGCTCAGGAAGGTATCCTAGGGTTCAAAGAATATTTGTGAATTTTCTCAGATTTTTGTGGGCAAGAAAAATTTGGGTTGCTTTGGAGCTCAATGAACTAGCTAGGGTTTTAGAGAGGAAAATGAATATTTTTCATTTAAGAAAAATATTCCCAAGATTATTTTGAGGTGGATCAGAAGGGGAATGATGATTAGAGAGGGGAATGATGCACTTGGGTGAAAGCCAAGGGTACCCAAGTGTTTAAGTCCATATGAAAAGATTCAAAAACTCCAAATTTCAAAATAAAGCCAGATGAAAATCAGGCAAATAAGAGAGGGCAAAAAATTAGGCTGTCACAAACCTCCCCCACTTAGAATGTATCTCGTCCTCGAGATTCGGTTGCTTGGGAAAACCACTCTGGATAATGAGCCCTTAGGAATTCTTCCTGCTCCCAAGTTGATTCTGATTCTGTGTGATGCTCCCACTGAACTTTGTACAATTTTCTTACTTTACTGGGAGTGACCCTTTCCATCTGATCCAAAATTCTAAACAGTCTTTCTTCATAGGTCAAATCATTTGCCAATTCTACCTCAGCCATAGCAGTCCTTTTCTCAGGCGGGAATATGCAACGTCTTAATTGTGAAACATGAAACACGTTATGCACGTCTGCCAATTCAGCGTGTAGTTCCAACTGATATGCAACAGTACCCACTCGGGACATAACCGGGAATGGACCAATAAATCTAGGTGCCAACTTTCCACGAGTCTGAAATCTCTTGACTCCTTTCATAGGAGTGACTCGGAGGTACACGTGTTCTCCGGGTTCAAAACTGATCTGCCGGTGCTTTGCATCATAATAACTCTTATGTCGAGATTTGGCCAATTGCAATCTGTCTCTGATTTCCTTAACTTGTTTCTCAGCTTCCATCATGAGATCTGTTCCGAAGATACGGCTATCTCCAGTTTGAGACCAATTTAAAGGAGTGCAGCACTTACGGCCATACAGAGCTTCATACGGTGACATCTTTAGACTGGTCTGGAAGCTGTTGTTATAAGAAAACTCGGCATATGGCAAGAAATCTTCCCATTTGGGTCCTTGGGCTAAAGCACAGGCTCGCAACATATCTTCGAGTATTTGGTTTACCCACTCTGTTTGTCCATCCGTCTGAGGATGATAAGCAGTACTATATTTCAGCGCTGTCCCCAAGGTTTGATGGAGACGTGACCAAAAAGCGGAGGTAAACAGGGATCCTCTGTCGGAAGTGATAGTTTGGGGTACTCCATGCAGACTGACTATTCTGGATACATACAGTTGTGCAAGTTGATTTTCTCGATATCTGGTGCTGATCGGAATGAAGTGAGCAACCTTGGTTAGGGTGTCCACTATGACCCAGATTGCATCATTGCCTCGCTGAGTCTTAGGCAATCCCGTAATGAAATCCATACAAACGTCATCCCATTTCCATTGCGAAACCGGCAGTGGTTGGAGGAGTCCGGCTGGCTTCTGATGCTCTGCCTTCACCTTGTTACATATGTCGCAACAGGCCACAAAATAGGCAATGTCTTTCTTCATTCCATCCCACCAGAATATTTGTCTTAGGTCCTCATACATTTTCGTACCTCTCGGGTGAATGGAATATGAGGATTCGTGTGCTTCCGACAAGATTTTCTTTTTTAAGTCTGGCTAATTGGGTACACAAATCCGTCCACGGAATCGGAGGGTACCGAATTTGTCCATGGAGAAATCTGGGGTTTGCTCGGTTATCGGGCTCTTGGCACGTTTTTGCAGCTTGATGTCAGCTGGCTAGGCCTTGCGGATTTCTTCCTCAAGTGTGGGGGTAACTTCCAAAATATTAGCGAGGCCAGCATCCCCTATGACCAGGTTGAGCTGAGCGATCTCCTCTTGGAGTTCGGGAGGCAAGGATTTCAATATGACATTTAAGCTGACAGGCTTTCGACTGAGTGCATCGGCAACCACGTTGGCCTTACCCGGGTGGTAATTTATTCCAAGATCATAATCCTTGACCGACTCTAGCCATCTTCGTTGACGGAGATTTAAATCCGGCTGAGTAAATATGTATTTAAGACTTTTGTGATCGGTAAAAATTTGGCACCTTTTTCCAATGAGGTAGTGTCTCCAAATTTTTAGCGCATGAACCACCGCTGCCAATTCCAAATCATGAGTAGGATAATTTCCCTCGTGGGGTCGTAGCTGTCGAGATGCATATGCTACTACCTTGCTGTCTTGCATCAGTACGCAACCAAGGCCTTGCCTGGAGGCGTCACAGTACACATCAAAACTATGATAAATGTCTGGAAGAGTCAATACAGGTGCGGTTGTTAGCCGTATCTTTAGCTCATTGAAACATTTCTCACAGTCCTCCGTCCATTCAAACTTCTTATCCTTTTTTAGCAGCTCTGTCATGGGTTTAGCAATATTGGAAAACCCTTCAACGAAACGACGGTAATATCCAGCTAGTCCGAGAAAACTCCGGATATGCGTCACGGTCGTGGGTGGCAACCAATCGAGCACATCCTTTACTTTGCTCGGGTCCACAGCTATACCTTCGGCGGATAGTACATGCTCGAGAAACCCAACTTGCTTGAGCCCAAATTCACATTTACTGAATTTGGCGTATAGCTGATGGTCGCGGAGTCGTTGTAGCACTGCTCGGAAGTGATTCTTGTGCTCTTCTTCACCCTTGGAGTAAATGAGGATGTCATCGATGAAGACTACCATGAATTTGTCTAGGAAGTCCATGAATACTTTGTTCCTCATATGCATGAAGAAAGCAGGGGCATTAGTGAGACCAAAGGACATCACTGTATATTCATAAAGACCGTACCGAGTAGTGAATGCGGTCTTAGGAATATCTTCCTTTTTAATCTTGAGCTGATGATATCCGGTTCGTAAATTGATCTTAGAGAATACTTTAGCCCCATTGAGCTAATCAAACAGATCATCAATCCTTGGCAGCGAATATTTATTTTTGATGGTGACCTCATTCAGCTGGCGGTAATCTACGCACATGCGGAGGCTGCCATCCTTTTTATCCACGAAAATAGCAGGTGATCCCCTTGGTGAAGAGCTGGGACAAATATATCCTTTCTGGAGCAGTTCATCAAGCTGTTTCTTTAGCTCCACTAATTCTGATGAGGGCATCCGGTAATACTTCTTGTATAATGGTGCAGTTCCGGGCACAAGATCTATTGCAAATTCCAGCTCTCGATCTGGTGGCATGCCTGGCAGTTCTTCTAGAAATACATCAGGGTACTCGCTGACCACAGGAATTAATTCCAACTCAGCCACAACGGTGAAAACCAATTCTTGCTTGGGTATATTCTTGCGAGCATAGAATTTGGTAGTCTGCCCATTCAGACTGGTCAAAGTGACTTCTCGTGTTGCGCAGTTTATGCAAACTTGATATTGGGTCAACCAATTCATACCCAATATAATATCCAGCTTTTCAGACTCAATAATTATCACAGAGGTTGGAAAGTAGACTCCGTTGATATTGATTTCCAGATCACGGCAGACCAGATTGCTCTTGATTAACGATCCCGGGGTTTGTACCAGCATATTTTTGCCCAAAAGCGTACAAGGAAATTTGTTTTGGGCAGAAAAACTCCGAGAAATAAAAGAATGGGAAGCCCCAGAGTCAAATAAAATTAGGGCAGGTATGTCATTAATAGAAAACATACCAATGACGACTTCGGGGTTCTCTTGGGCTTCGTCGGCTGAGAGATGATGCACGTGCCCAGTAAAGTTTTGCTGGGTCGGGCATGACTCTATAAAGTTGACTTGTGGTCTGAATGGGGCATTCGCCTTGTTGTTCTTGGGGCACTGTCTTGCATAATGTCCGTTCTGCCCACAACTGAAGCAAAAATTATTGCGCTGACGCTCCTCGTGCACTGGGTTGGTCACGACATTCTTGACTTGAGTGGTGGTCTTGTTAACATTCTGTTGCCAATTGGGCTTGTATTCCACCTCAGTCTGCTGCCAGGTACGAGCCTTTTGCACTGGTTGCCCATCCTTCTTTGGCTCAAACTTACGCTTGTTGTCTTTGTTGACAGGCCTATTATCTGATATAAGCTTGTGCTCCCGTTCAGCAATGAAAGCCTTGTTCACCAGAGTTTGAAAGTCTGGGAAATCAAACATACTGAGAGTACACCGGAGTTGCGGATGTAAGCCTCCAAGAAATCTGTCAATCTTCCTTTCTTCGGTGGCCACGTCATAAAGGGAGTAACGGGCCAGATGACTGAATTTTTGCAAATATTCACCCACCGACTGACTTCCTTGGATGAGTGCGAGAAATTCAACCTGCTTAGTCTTCAAAACTCCAGTAGGGATATGATATTTCCATAATTGCTCTTTGAATTTTCCCAGGTGATTTCTTCATCAGCAGGCCACATGGCTTTTGCATTTTCCCACCATATGGCAGCAGCGCCTTCAAGGTAATGAGTTGCAAATGGAACTTTATCATTTTCTTCAGTGCGAGCAATCTCAAGCTTTTTCTCAATGGTACGCAACCAATCGTCTGCATCCAGTGGGTCAACAGTCTGACTGAAACTGGGTGGCTTGGTCCTTTGAAAATCTGACAGCTTTGAGTAATGACCGTTCTGATTTCCATTCTGTCCAACCATAGCTTGCACACTTCTTAATATTTCAATCAGATCATTGTTCCTTCTTTCCTCAAACATTCGCAGAATTTGCTCGGTGGAGGGCGGATTTGGCGGTGGAGGCGGTGGCGGAACGTACGGCTCGGGAGAATGTCCTGCCTGTCGTGCGGAACGACGAACAGGAGTTCCCTCACGAACGTTGCTACTGTTGCCTCCCCGCGTCATCCTATTGTGGATTTTTACAAGACACCGCAATCGAGATGAGAAACATCGAAGAATAAATTTGGGGAAAAGCCAGCAACAAATCCCGGAAGAAAACAAAAGAGCGAAGAAAATACGGCGAATAAAGTCCCAACATAATTATACATAGACTCATACATGAAAGATAAACAACATGCCAGGTTCAACTACTCTCATACAAGCAACGAAACATCATGACTCGTACGACTACACCCGTACATCATCCGGACGACTGCGAATACTCAGAGGTACTACTGCTCTGCTGGTGCTGCGGTGTCCTCCCCTGAAGCGGACTCGGATCATGAATTGACGAGGTTAACAGAAACCTCCGGGTTAAAGGTAACACGACGGCGCTGCCTCGAGGGCTCTCCCTCAGGGGCAGGGGTAGGATGAAGCTTCGGGGCTACAGGAGTAGTGAGAAGTGAAACCCACTCGGCAGGAGTACTGCGAGGATTCACGGCCGAGACGCCCGTGCTACTCGGAGGAGTAACCGACGAAATAGGGGAACTAGAACTGGCTGGAATATAAGGACTAAATCCCAGAGAAGATGGAGTAGTGGAAGATCTAGTAGTGACTAAAGCAGCGGCTAAAGCAGTACGGGCACGAGTCAGCTCTCGAGCCAGCTCGTGGATCATAAGATAGCTAGCAGTGACATAACGAGCAAGGTGGCTAGCAACACTATCAGACTCCGGATCAATGATATGGAAACGGACACGACCATTGTTGTGCAGAGAAGGGTAGTAATAGAAACCTGGGTGGTTCTGCATTCGGACCTCGTTGTAGCGAAGCTCGACAAGGACCTCGAATGCAGCAAACTGGATAGCCTGAGAAGCGGTAGAGGCATAACTGCTCCGGGAAGTACGAGTGTAAGAGCTGGAATCAGAACTAGTGCGTAGAGTAACCATTGCGTGATACTCATACACTAAATCAGCTAGACGCTCCCGGTACACACGATAGACTGGATCGTCTCCAACGGGGTAGAACCGACGCCACACGGTGCGAAGGAGGTGCGGTGACGTGTACGGCATCAGCTGCAACTGGCACGGATACGGCACCGGAGCCATCTACACTCACAACCATTAGCAGGTTAGCATAAAAATATAAATCAAGTGCATGCAATGCAACAACCAGCTCCTATTGCTACCGGCACTCAACTTAAACTCGTGCCTAGCATCCAGTTAACACGTCGTAGTCTAGCGTGGCCTACAGTCAGCGCGGCTCTGATACCAAGCGTTGTGGCACCCCGGTTCAGAGCGACCGGTTTACCATGCATTGCCAGCCCAGAGATCATGTCTTCTGGCAACACACAACATCTTGGTACAGAAAACAACCGCTTTATTGATGCTAGCGGATCAGAGTTTATATTACAACAGATGTCGAGGCCAAGCGGCACACACGGTGCGGCTGAACAATATGTACATTATTTAGTGAACATAAAAGGGCCTCGATCATAACAACTACGCGGCAGCGGAACAACGTCGTAGCGGAAACTCCATAGCACAGGGACACCGATGTGGACACGATCTAGACTCGAGCAGCACTCCTTTCCAATGAGACCTTCCTTAAATCTGGCATGACACGCCAGGTCAGTACATTGAATGTACTTGCAAGCTCACAACAGGCATAATCATAATGACAAACAATATCATGATTAACCAATTAATAATACAATAGTGTTCCAACATGTTGTGATCATGCTCTTGTGATAAACGTCCCTCGGGACCGACTTACCAACCGTGATCGTTCTCGGATCACAAACAAACCACCATCGTGGTCTTGACCAGAGTAACTCGTGATCCTTACGGCGATCACAACCACGACCAATATTTGGTCTCGAACATCTCGATGGCCTTTCCATCATCATCAACAGTGCAAAGTTCATAACTTAGTGTCCAAGTTTATTAAACGTTGACTCATGGTGCGACCTACTACGAGGCGTCTGTGACCGTGGACTCGGCTATCGATAGATTATACACTCTGCAGAGGTAGCACACTGTACCCACACCACGGAACCCATGGCCTCGCACTCCCATTCGGGTGGACCAACGGCATTCCGATGAAACCCCTCCATTGCCATGACACTCTCCTTGCCACTCCGACCCAATCCCCAACGGGCTAGTCCTGGGTGGCCCCATGTCTACCAAAGACACAACGACCATCGTCGTGGCCAAAACAATCCCACTCGGGGACCCGGTACCATAATTTCAACAACGGGCACACAATGTTATGCCTGCTTACCGGGCGAGGGTAAGAATGCCCATAACCTTTCCTAGTTGGAGGCACCGACCAGAGGCATGTCAATGGACCAAATCAAGGCCTTCCCACAAAGGCAAATGTGGTTGCACTGGGGAAAAACTCGATTCAGTGGCACCATGACCCAGTCAACGATATATTGAAGTTGAATTATATTCAGGTTCAACTTAAAATGAAAATGACCGGTGTCATAGCATGCCATGAAATGCAATACTACACATGCATCACATATTAACGAAAATGACTGATGTCAACCATATTCACACTAAGCATAAACATCAACAACTTATATTACTTTCCTGGTCAGGGGAACTCTCACTTTAACAAGATATTTTGTAACAAGTTTTATTATTTTCTCATGCAAGAAAATAACTTTAATTAATTCCTCATATGCATAGCAAAAATTATACTATCCTCACCACAAGCAAATCCTAATTTCTTTACCAACCAAGTTAGGTTCAAACATTCTGTAAATCAAGTAAAATGGCTAAACAAGCACTCAACAGAATATTTTCTAGCAAATTTTACTATTTTATTTGTGCAAGAAAATAACTTTAAGTAATTACTCATATGCATAACAAATCATTTTATCATTACCACAAGTAGATCTTAACTTTGCTTTACCAACTAAGCAAGTTTCAGCATTCTGTAAATCAAGCATAATAACTAACAAACACTTAACAGAATATAAATAACATAATAGTTATTTAAATGCATGGATTAATCATTTCATTCAAGTAAGAAAATTATAAATATTGAAATGACACCATGAAAATGTCGTTGTGGCTTATCTTAGTGCAGATGAGGTTCACAAGCCTTCTGGTGAGCCTCAAGACAAGCCTTACCCTCTGAAAATAATTTTAAGCACAAGAAGAAAATATCAAGAACACTTCTGAAAATCACCAGAAATTCTAGACAGCTCGGAAAAATCTCATTTTTGGTGAGCTGCTAGATTTCTTTGCAAAGAACATAATGCAAAAAGAATCAATTCATTTGGACTTATGGTTGAAGAGTTATAGCTGTTTGAAGCTCTCTGGAAATTAATTGAATTTGAATTGAAATAAAACAGACTAGGGGGGTGACGTCGAAGGCGTAAAGCCTCAGGGCGCCACCACTCGTACCGCTTCGCGCGCGTACAGAGTGGCTGACTAGCGGGCCCCGCTAGTCAGGTGAGATGGAGGGGGAGAAGGAAACAGAGGGGGTCGCGGCTTCACCGGAGCTCTCGTCGGCGACGAGGGCTCCTTGGCCAAAACGAGAGGGAGGGATCAAGAGAGGGGGTGGAGGCGCACCTGCCCGTACCCGTAGCGTAGCTAGGGGTGGTCGGACGGCGTCGGAATCGACCTCGCAAGCAGAGGCAGAGAGCGGTGGTCGCCGGAGATGAGGAAGACGGCGAGCAGAGGCAACTTCAGGGGCTCCAAAGGGATGGAATGGCTTCAGCGGAGAGAGGCGGAGGCCCTGGAAGGGTTGCCCGGGCCTGGGAGGGGCTGGAGCTACCGCGATGACCCGACGGGATCGCCGGCGAGCTCGAGCTCGGGGACGGCGGCCAGCGGCCTGCCCGGCCAAGCTACGGCTATCTACACATTTGTGGAGTGTGTGGGAGTGGAGGATGGTGCTCGAGGATGCTGGGGGTGGATCCTTTTATAGGCGAGCGTCGAGGGTAGATCGGGGCTCCGCCGGTGACACCTGGACGCTGCGCCCGGTGATGAGCGGCGTCAGAGAGAGGGGGAGAAGGCGACGCACCTCACGCGGGGACTGTGGGCGAACGGGGATGAGCACAGGATCAAGAGGAAGGCGACGAGCACAGTGCAGAGCGCACTGTGGCGTTGGCCGGACCGCGCCCGTGCTCGCTGCGGCGAGCTCCGGCGTCGGCGAGTGCCAGGGGGGAGTTAATGGCGTTGAGACGAGGATGGTGGCGAAGTTTGGCACGCTCGGGCGGACGGGGGAAGCGAGCACGCGCGAACAGAGCGCTCGGCGGCACCCAGAGCGCGTTGACACGCATGCCGGCATCATGGACACGCGTGGTCACCGCGTGAACTCTTCCCTCAGGCCGACCAACGTCCAAAGATCATGTCTGGCTTGTTGTTCGTGGTAGTTTTGAATATTACCACGCTTTGGTTTGGCTCCAGATGCAGTAGAGAAGATTTTACAAGCCAGGTAAGTTTCTGATCAGTAACTTTGAGAGGTTACTGAGGTCAAATGGCTGGGAGTTGGGGGCTGTGCTTTGGAGGCTAGCCATCATCTACTAAGGTGATGATGCACAAGAAAATTCAGGCACAATGGAGCAAGTAAAATGGTAGTTGCTGTAGAAACCACCATTTCTGTCCAGAACAGAAAATATTTTCTATAGCAAAAATATTCCAAAAAGTGATGAAATATTTTTGCTCAGGAAGGTGCCCTAGGGTTCAAAGAATATTTGTGAATTTTCTCATATTTTTGTGGGCAAGAAAAATTAGGGTTGCTTTGGAGCTCAATGAACTAGCTAGGGTTTTAGAGAGGAAAAATGAATATTTTTCATTTAAGAAAAATATTCCCAAGATTATTTTGAGGTGGATCAGAAGGGGAATGATGATTAGAGAGGGGAATGATGCACTTGGGTGAAAGCCAAGGGTACCCAAGTGTTTAAGTCCATATGAAAAGATTCAAAAACTCCAAATTTCAAAATAAAGCCAGATGAAAATCAGGCAAATAAGAGAGGGCAAAAAATCAGGCTGTCACAAACCTCCCCCACTTAGAATGAATCTCGTCCTCGAGATTCGGTTGCTTGGGAAAACCACTCTGGATAATGAGCCCTTAGGAATTCTTCCCGCTCCCAAGTTGATTCTGATTCTGTGTGATGCTCCCACTGAACTTTGTAGAATTTTCTTACTTTACTGTGAGTGACCCTTTCCATCTGATCCAAAATTCTAAACGGTCTTTCTTCATAGGTCAAATCATTTTCCAATTCTACCTCAGCCATAGCAGTCCTTTTCTCAGGCGGGGATATGCAACGTCTTAATTGTGAAACATGAAACACGTTATGCACGTCTGCCAATTCAGCGGGTAGTTCCAACTGATATGCTAGTTGTTTATTGTTCCCATAAGTTGTTTGCTCACAAAATCCCTATGCATAGGAAGTGGGTTAGACTTAAATGTGCTTGCCATGTGTTTCATGATGCTCTCTTTATGTTTTAATTCTTATATCTTATGTGAGCATCATTGAAATCATCATGCCTAGCTAGGGGCGTTAAACGTTATCGCTTGTTGGGAGATAACCCAATTTTATTTTTGTTATTTTCTTTTTGGTTCTGTTAAGTAATAAATAAATCATCTACCCTCTGGTAGAAGTGGATTTATGTTTTAATTAGTGTTTGTGCCAAGTAAGACCTATATGATCTTCTTGGATGATAATTATTTGATCTTGCTGAAAAAGTCAGAAACTTTCTGCTCACGAAAACAATTGTTTAAAAATCACCAGAACGTGATAAAATACTGATTACGATTGCAGCAGATCATTAATCAAATTATCTAGGTCTTCCTATTTTCGTAGAATTTTTTGAGTTCCAGAAGTTTGCGTTAGTTACAGATTACTACAGACTGTTCTGTTTTTGACAGATTCTGTTTTTCGTGTGTTGTTTGCTTATTTTGATGAATCTATGGCTAATAAAATAGTTTATAAACCATAGAAAAGTTGGAATACAGTAGATGTAACACCAATACAAATAAAGAATGAGTTCATTACAGTACCTTGAAGTGGTGTTTTGTTTTCTTTCGCTAACGGAGCTCACGAGTTTTCTGTTAAGTTTTATGTTGTGAAGTTTTCAAGTTTTGGGTAAAGATTCGATGGGCTATGGAATAAGGAGTGGCAAGAGCCTAAGCTTGGGGATGCCCAAGGCACCCCAAGTTAATATTCAAGGACAACCAAAAGCCTAAGCTTGGGGATGCCCTGGATGGCATCCCCTCCTTCGTCTTCGTTCATCGGTAACTTTACTTGGAGCTATATTTTTATTCACCACATGATATGTGTTTTGCTTGGAGCGTCATTTTCTTTTGTTAGTATTTGCTTGCTGTTATTTAGAATAATGTTTGCATCTTTATTTTCAATAAAAATGTCAAGGATAGCTTTTACCATGCTTATTTTGCAAGTATACATGTTGCTGTTTCAAAACAGAAAGTTTACCGCTGTTGCAAAAATTCCTTAGAAAAGTAAGAATGTGATAAAATGTTGAAACCTTTTGAATAATAAGCTCTGAAAAATTTACTACAGTGGGAATTTTCTTTCATAATTTTTGGAGCTAGGGAAGTATGGATCTTGCTGCATTCTTTACAGACTGTACTATTATGGCAGATTGCTGTTATGTTTGCATATGTTTGCTTGTTTAATGATTCTATTTGAGGATAGGAGTATTAAATATGCAGAGGCATTTAGTATGCAATGTTGAATAATAATTTTAGTGATTTGTTACAGTAGAAAATGATAAGGTTTTTGCATTGGTTTATACTAACTTATCTCACGAGTTCTTGTTGAGTTTGGTGTGGATGAAGTTTTTGAGATTTAGGGAAACCGTGATATGAGAGGAATTAAGGAGACACAAAAGCTCAAGCTTGGGGATGCCAAGGCACCCCAAGATAATATTTCAAGAAGTCTCAAGCATCTAAGCTTGGGGATGCCCCGGTAGGCATCCCACCTTTCTTCTTCAACAATTATCGGTTAGTATCGGTTGAGCCTAAGTTTTTGCTTCTTCACATGATGAGTGCTATCCTTGAAATGTCATTTTATTTTGTTTTGCTTGTTGTTTGAATAATATCCCAAGATCTGAAATTCTTAAATGAGAGAGAGTCTTCACATAGCTACATAATTATTTAACTACTCATTGATCTTCACTTATATCTTTTTGGAGTAGTTTGTCATTTACTCGTGTGCTTCACTTATATCCTATGAGTAAATGGTTGAATGATTTGAATGTCATAAATCTGAAATTATATGTTTCATATGCTTATCCCATGGGGAGTAATGACTTTACATATAATAAGTAGAGGTGGTAAATTTATTGAAGGTTAGCAAACATTGTATTGGTCACTTGAACAATTCATGAAAGAATATTGAAGGAAGAGAGATTTCACATATAAATATACTATCTTGGACATCTTTTGTAATGCTGTTTTTATATTTTCAGATTACAAAAACCTATATCTACCATCCATATTGCACTTGTATCACCATCTCTTTGCCAAACTAGTGCACCTATACAATTTACCATTGTATTGGGTGTGTTGGGGACACAAGAGACTCTTTGTTATTTGGTTGCAGGGTTGTTTGAGAGAGACCATCTTCATCCTACGCCTCCCACGGATTGATAAACCTTAGGTCATCCACTTGAGGGAAATTTGCTACTGTCCTACAAACCTCTGCACTTGGAGGCCCAACAACGTCTACAAGAAGAAGGTTGTGTAGTAGACATCAGTAAACCGACTCCAAAACAGTTCTAATGGCAATTTTTCTCCGTTTTGGAATATTTAAGAAAATAGGAAAATAAGAAGTAGTCCGGGAAGGACACGAGGCTTCCACGAGGGTGGAGAGCGCACCCTACCCCCCTGGGCGCCCCTGCCTCGTGGGCACCTCGTGTGCTCTCCGGACTCTGTTTTCTTGCACGATACTTATTTTGGTCGGTAAAATTCATTATATAATCTCCTGAAGGTTTTGACCACCGTATCACGCAAATATCCTCTGTGTTTGTTTCGAGCTGCTTTTCTGACAGATCTAGATCACCATGACGTCTTCGAGTGCCCCCAAGGACAAGTTTTTGGAGAAGGTCATCAAACCCTACCTCGCGGAGGTGTTGCAACACCCTCAAACCATTGAGATGCGTGATGGGTTGCTACACATCCGCGATGTTGAGGGACCAAGGAGGACTAGAAGCGTGGACACAAGACTCGAAGCAATGGATCAACAAGTTTTCAAGTGCCAGGGGATGGTGGAATGCGGACTCAACGCCAACCACATGATGATTGCGGAGTTCACCAACAACCACAAGCTGGATGCCAAGAACATTGGGGAGACCATCTTCAAGCTTCACGAGAAGATCGAGCATCTCCAAGCCCAAATCTATGACCTGCAAAACCAAAACTGTGAGTATGAATATAGATTCAAGAGGATGAGTTTGGCTGCAGATTTGAGGATCCCGGAGACTCGATCATCCTTCTATGATGGTGAGCCTATGCCTTGGAAGATGGACGACAAGCCCACATCATCAACAACTCCCTCATCACCACCTCCAAGGAAAGAGATATAATCACATGGGTATGGGCACTCCCCTTGGCAACTGCCAAGCTTGGGGGAGGTGCCCCGGTATCGTATCACCATCACACTCCTATCTTTACCGTTTTTCTTAGTTCGATCCTTTTGGTAATATCTTGATCTAGTAGAATAAAGTTTTAGTATGATTTAGCTTTGAGTTTTGCTTTATGATCCCTCTATGTAATCGAGTCCGTGAGCTATATAATAAAGATTAGTGTTGAGTCAAGGGCTTGATTATCTTGCTATGATCTTGAGTGAATAAAAGAAAAATAAAGAAATAAAGAGATCATATTGGTATTATGGAGAGTAATGACTTCACATATAAAGAGTATGATGATTAAAAGTTGTTGAGAGTTTACAAACATAGTTTTGGTCATCATTGCAATTAATAGGAAGTAATAAAGAAAGAGAGGTTTTCACATATAAATATACTATCTTGGACATCTTTTATGATTGTGAGCACTCATTAAAATATGATATGCTAAAGAGTTGATGTTGGACAAGGAAGACAACGTAATGGGTTATGTTTTCTTATATCCGAAACAAAGTATATTGTCATGGATCATCCAACATGTTGAGCTTGCCTTTCTCCCTCATGCTAGCCAATTCTTTGCACCAAGTAGAGATACTACTTGTGCTTCCAAATACCCTTGAACCCAATTTTGCCATGAGAGTCCACCATACCTACCTATGGATTGAGTAAGATCCTTCAAGTAAGTTGTCATTGTTGCATGCAATAAAAATTGCTTTCTAAATATGTATGATTTATTAGTGTGGGGAAAATAAGCTTTATACGATCTTGTGATGTGGAAGAAATAAAAGCAATTGACTGCATAATAAAGGTCCATATCACAAGTGGCAATATAAAGTGACGTTCTTTCGCATTAAGATTTTGTGCATCCAACCATAAAAGCACATGACAACCTCTACTTCCCTCTACGAAGGGCCAATCTTTTACTTTTGTCTTATACCTCTTGCAAGAGTCATGGTGATCTTCACCTTTGCTTTTTACATTTCATCATTTGGCAAGTGCATTGTGTTGGAAAGATCCTTATATATATATATATATATATATATATATATATATCCAATTGGATGTAAGTTAGCATGAACTATTATTGTTGACATTACCCTTGAGGTAAAAGGCTGGGAGGCGAAACTATAAGCCCCTATCTTTCTGTGTGTCCGATTAAAACTCCATACCCATAAGTATTGCGTGAGTGTTAGCAATTGTGAAAGACTAAATGATACTTGAGTATGTGGACTTGCTGAAAAGCTCTTACATAGACTCTTTCTGATGTTATGATAAATTACAATTGCTTCAATGACTGAGATTATAGTTTGTTAGTTTCAATGAAGTTTCTGATTCATACTTGACATTGTGAATAGATTGTTACTTTAGCATAAGAAATCATATGACAATATTTATATGTTGCTGTTATAGGAATGATCATGATGCCCTCATGTCCGTATTTTATTTTCTCGACACCTCTATCTCTAAACATGTGGACATATTTATCGTTATCGGCTTCCGCTTGAGGACAAGCGAGGTCTAAGCTTGGGGAGTTGATACGTCCATTTTGCATCATGCTTTTATATCGATATTTAGTGCATTATGGGCTGTTATAACACATTATGTCACAATACTTATGCCTATTCTCTCTTATTTTACAAGGTTTACATGAAGAGGGAGAATGCCGGCAGCTGGAATTCTGGGCTGGAAATGGAGCAAATATTAGAGACCTATTCTACACATCTCCAAAAGTCCTGAAACTCCACGGAAGTCTTTTTTGGAATTAATAAAAAATACTGAGCGAAGAAAGTACCAGAGGGGGGCCACCCACCATCCACGAGGGTGGGGGGCGCGCCCTACCCCCCGGGCGCGCCCCTGCCTCGTGGGCCCCCTGGCAGGCCTCCAGTGTCAATCTTCTGCTATATGAAGTCTTTTACCCTGGAAAAAATCATAAGCAAGCTTGCGGGATGAAACACCGCGGCCACGAGGCGGAACCTTGGCGGAACCAATCTAGGGCTCCGGCGGAGCTGTTCTGCCGGGGAAACTTCCCTCCGGGAGGGGGAAATCATCATCATCACCAACGATCCTCTCATCGGGAGGGGGTCAATCTTCATCAACATCTTCACCAGCACCATCTCCTCTCAAACCCTAGTTCATCTCTTGTATCCAATCTTTGTATCAAAACCTCATATTGGTACCTGTAGGTTGCTAGTAGTGTTGATTACTCCTTGTAGTTGATGCTAGTTGGTTTACTTGGTGGAAGATCATATGTTAAGATCCATTATGCATATTAATACCCCTCTGATTATGAACATGAATATGATTTGTGAGTAGTTACATTTGTTCCTGAGGACATGGGAGAAGTCTTGCTATAAGTAGTCATGTGAATTTGGTATTCGTTCGATATTTTGATGAGATGTATGTTGTCTCTCCTCTAGTGGTGTCATGTGAATTTGGTATTCGTTCGATATTTTGATGAGATGTATGTTGTCTCTCCTCTAGTGGTGTCATGTGAACGTCGACTACATGACACTTCACCATTGTTTGGGCCTAGAGGAAGACATTGGGAAGTAATAAGTAGACGATGGGTTGCTAGAGTGACAGAAGCTTAAACCTTAGTTTATGTGTTGCTTCGTAAGGGGCTGATTTGGATCCATATGTTTCATGCTATGGTTAGGTTTACCTTAATACTTCTTTTGTAGTTGCGGATGCTTGCAATAGGAGTTAATCATAAGTTGGATGCTTGTCCAAGTAAGGACAGCACCCAAGCACCGGTCCACCCACATATCAAATTACCAAAGTACCGAACGGGAATCATATGAGCATGATGAAAACTAGCTTGACGATAATTCCCATGTGTCCTCGGGAGCGCTTTCCTTCATATAAGAGTTTGTCCAGGCTTGTCCTTTGCTACAGAAGGATTGGGCCATCTTGCTGCACTTTATTTACACTTGTTACTTGTTACCCGCTACAAATTACCTTACCACAAAACTCTCTGTTACCGATAATTTCAGTGCTTGCAGAGAATACCTTACTGAAAACCGCTTGTCATTTCCTTATGCTCCTCGTTGGATTCGACACTCTTACTTATCGAAAGGACTACGATAGATCCCCTATACTTGTGGGTCATCATTTTTCCATTTCAGGTTCACTAGAAGTGTGAAAAGTCCTATCATTTTTCTTTTTCTTTTTAGAAGGAATAGGTGCACTAGTGTTGTTTCTTTGTGAATCTTGTTCTATTCTTTTTGGGTGTCCCTCAGGACTAGCTACTTATGCCTGGCATGATGAACTATAATCTCTAATTGTCATTGCAAACATGTTTAATCATAATGGGATGAATCATGGATACTAGGTTAAACATATTTACGTAAACAGAACAAGTCGAGTTCATACATGTTTCTCTCTGCCACGGCCAGTTCATCAAATATCGTCATTATTGCCTTTCACTTGCACGACCGAACAATATGAAAATAATAATGGTGCAAGAGTGTCGTGGACTAAGCTAGAGTCTGCAAATATTTTATTCAATAGGAGAAGACAAAGTAATATGGGCTCTCTGTGAAAGCAACAATAATGCATATGAGAGCCACTCAACATTTTCATCGTGGCCTTCTCCTCGGTACGACTCAATATAAAAAATTCAGAGAAACACACTAAAATATTTTTGGAGTTTTTGGTTTTCTGAAATAAGCAAATAAAAAGGGAAAAACAAAAATGAGAAAAACTATGTACACGGGAAAGCTCCCAACAAGTAAAAGAAGAACAATGAATTCTTTTTGGGTTTTCTTTTTAGTGCCACAACAATTTAAACTAGGAAGAAAATCCAAAAATAAGCAGGAAATATATTTTTGGATTTTCTCAAAGTTTTTCAAACACACAAGAAGAAAGCGAGAAAATAAATTTAGCATGGATAATACAATGAAAAAGTGTGAACACCGACAAATGAAATGTGTGAACATGAATGTAGTGTCAGTGAGAAATACGTACTCCCCCAAGCTTAGGCTTTGGCCTAACTTGGTAATCAGTAGTCGAAGAAACCATGGGTGTCCTATGTTGAAATGCTAAGGAGCTGGCACCTGAGGATCCCACTGCTGGGGCTCCGCCTATGCTGCAGCTAGGTTGTTCCGGTAGGCGACGATGTCCGCAGGCATAATCCTGTATCCACCCCTGGCAATAGGATCAAACAAACCAAGTGCAGGCAATGGAATAATATCACGAGTGTTTTCACTAAAAACCAGGTTATAAGGAATAGGAATGTTAGCGTAATCACCTACAATAAACTGGTGGTGTTGCATGGCCACGCGATCTAGGTAAACCTTGGGCAAAGGATAATCATGCTGGCGTATCTAAATGTTAAAACGAGCCGCTAAGCAAGTAGCATAAATACCACCATGTATTTTAGCCTTGGATTTGTTAATGTGAAGGCGACGTGCCTCAATAGCTCCCATGCTATAAGTGTCGTCGCCGCGAAGTGCATGATGTAAAACAGCAAAATCTGGAGCACTGAGTGCGCCTACCTTCTCTCTAGCAAGTAAACACTTCGCAATAAATACAGCAAAATAGTGCACAACAGAAAAGTGCAAGCCAGCGACGGTGATACTCGACACCCCTCTCTCATCCCCCACTATCAGAGTATGGTAAAAACCATCAAACTCTGCGGGCCTAGGCTCTACTAAACCACCATCAGAAGGAAGCAAGCATATGTCACAAAATTCAGTAAGCGGTGTCTGATGGGGTTCAGCATATAAATTAAACTGCACCTCAAGGGGAGTATTCCCAGGAAGGAAATTAAAACTTTGCACAAAGGAATTTGTGAGGAGATGATATTGTTCACATTCAGCTGCGATGAAGTGGGTGAGGCCGGCATTAGCAACATATTGTGCAAACTCTTGAAGGATTTCGGCCCCTTCCAGGAACGGGTTATGCGGCCATTCGCACGGCTGTACCTCTACCATTCTCCGGGTATGGAGATACTGTCAGATGACTCCCCAATCACTCCCTCGGAGTTCTTCTTGGAAGAAAACTTCCTAAAGATACTCATCTTTTTCCTATGAACAAAATTCTGAAATTTTTAGTCCACAAAATTATCTCAACAAAACTTTACAAGATTGATAGCAACTACTCATAGGTATGCATAGAGGCCATAGCAAGCATTCAAACTACTTAGAACTCTAAGAATTCAACATGCAAGCTCATCTACAGTAGCACCAAGAGCAACTAATTATTCGAAATATAAACCACTAAAGCAAAAACTAATTGGACAAACGGAGGAGTCACATACCAAGAAACAATCCCCGAAACAGTTTCAGAAACGGAGCTTCGAGCAAAGAGATCGAAATCCGTGGGTTTAGGAGCAAGAACATGAGAGAGAGAGAGAGAGCAATGGTGATTTTTTATGGAGGTTGGTGGTGATGTGGGATGAAGAGATAAGTGAGGGGGCCCATGTGGGGACCACAACCCACCAGGGCACGCCTGGGGGTCCTGGCATGCCCAGGTGGGTTGTGCCCACCTGGTGCACCTCCCTCTAATATTATTTGCACCAGAAATTCTTAAATATTCAGAAAAAATCTTATTAAATTTTCAGAGCATTCTGAGAACTTTTATTTTTTGGGTCATTTTTTTATTGCACGGGAAATTCAGAAAATAGAAAAAACATGGCATTTTATTTTATTTAACTAATAAAAACAGAAAACAAAAGGTAGGGACAAAAGGTAGTGCTTACTAAATTCATCAACTTCATACCTCAAAAAAATGATCCATTAATAAGGTTGATCAAGTCTTTTTAACAACCACTTTCGATTAGCATGAAACCGAAGAACTTTCGTAAATCACTAAATTACCTCAACGGGGATATGAATGTCCCCAACAATAAGCATTTCATACTTCTTTTTGACAGTAGGTAGAGGTAGTTGAAAACTTCCAATAGTTACTGTCGGAGATTTTTCAATAACATTAATACCATTCACTTGGAATTGTTTCTTCGGAAAGTGCACCATATGCTCATTACCATTGATATGAAAAATGACCTTGCTTTTATTGCAATCAATAACAGCCCCTGCAATATTCAAGAAGGGTCTACCAAGGATAATCGACATGTTGTCATCCTCGGGCATCTCAAGTATAACAAAGTCAGTAAAGATAGTAACATTAGCAACAACAGCGGGCAAATCCTCTAAAATACCGATAGGTATGGCAGTTGATTTATGAGCCATTTGCAAAGATATTTCAGTAGGTGTGAGTTTATTCAAATCAAGTCTTTTATATAAAGAGAAAGGCACAACACAAACACCAGCTCCCAAATCACACAAAGTAGTTTTCACATAATTTCTTTTGATGGTGCAAGGTATGGTTGGTATTCCCGGATCTGCAAGTTTTTTAGGTACTCCATATTGAAAAGTATAATTAGCAAGCATGGTGGATATTTCAGCTTCCAGTATTTTTCTCTTATTGGTGATGATGTCTTTCATGTACTTTGCATAAGGAGGCATTTTCAAGATACCAGTCAACCAAGTACGCAAAAAGACTGGCCTCGGCATTTCAGCATAGCGTTCAAATTCTTTATCATCTTTCTTTTTAGTTGACTTGTGGAAAGGGCATAGGTTTTTGAACCCACGGTTCTTTTTCCTTACCGTGTTTTCTAGCAACAAAGTATCTTTTATCATATCTTTTATTCTTGGGTTGTGGGTTATCGAGATCAACTGCTGGTTCTATCTGAACATCATTGTCTGGTTCTTTATTATTTTTTTGAGTATCTTCATGAACATCATCATTATCTTTTTCATTATCAGAAGGTGAGTGTTCACAACCAGATTGAGTTTCAACATCAGAGATACAAACTTCATTATCATTATCAGGAGGTTTTTCTACTTCAGGTTCTCTAGAGGCATGCAAAGTCCTATCATTTTTCTTCTTCTTTTTATTTTTAGACGGACTACGCGCATCAGTATTAACCCTTTGAGAGTCTTGTTCAATTCTTTTTGGGTGTCCTGCAGGATAAAGTGGTTCCTGAGTCATCCTACCTCCTCTAGTCATTACTCTAACAACATGTTCATTGATATTATTATTCATTTCATCTAATAATTCTCTTTGAGATTTAGAAACTTGTTCTAACTGAGTTTGAACAATAGAAGCATGCTTCCCCACACCTCTAACATCATTTGAGATTCTAAATAACAAGTCATTCAAGCGAGCAATCTTATCAAAATTGTATTTCAATAATTCATAACATTTGCATTGAAGTGATCTTGCTTTCTAATGTAATTCTCAAACTCATAAAGGCCTTGGCTAGGGTGCATATTGCGAGGATTATCATTATCATTGAATTTCATTAGAGAATTTACCTCTACCACTTTAGGTGGTGGTGGTGTATCAAGCCCATGTATTTCTTCAATAGGAGGTAAAAAATTTACATCGTCAGCTTTAATACCTTTTTCTCTCATAGATTTCTTTGCCTCTTGCATATCTTCAGGACTGAGATATAAGATACCCCTCTTCTTCGGAGTGGGTTTAAGTGGTGGTTCTGGAAGAGTCTAATCATCATAATTTTTCAACATGTTATTCAATAATTCTTCAGCTTGCCCAATAGTTTGTTCCCTAAAAACACAACCAACACAACTATCTAGGAAATCCCTAGAAGCATCGGTTAGGCCATTATAGAAGATATCAAGTATTTCATTTTTCTTAAGAGGATGATCAGGCAAAGCATTAAGCAATTTGAGAAGCCTCCCCCAAGCTTGTGGGAGACTCTCTTCTTTAATTTGCACAAAGTTAAATATTTCCTGTAAGGCAGCTTGTTTCTTATGAGCTGGGAAATATTTTTCAGAGAAGTAATAAATCATGTCCTGGGGACTATGCACACAACCAGGAGCAAGAGTATTGTAGCAAGCTTTAGCATCACCCTTTAAGGAGAACGAAAATAATTTGAGAATATAGTAATAGCGAATTTTCTCATCATGGGCAAAAAGGGTGGCTATGTCATTCAACTTAGTAAGATGTGGCACAACAGTTTCAGTTTCATAACCATGGAAAGGATCAGATTCAACCAAAGTAATTAACTCTGGGTCGACAGAGAATTCATAATCCTTATCATCAACAAATATAGGTGAAGTAGCAAACTTAGGATCACATTTCATTCTATAATTCATAGATTTTTCTTTATACTTGCATAATAATTTTTCCAAATCATCTTTATCCTTACCAGCAAGAATATTTCTAGTTGCCTCCTCACCCATGACATAACCTTCCGGTACCTTTGGCAATTCATATCTAGGAGGGCTAGTTCTAATAGGTGTTTCAAGATTTTCAGTTTCAACAATATAGTGTTGTCTTACTCTAGCAAGTTGGTCATAAGAAATTCACCTACTGGCACATTATCATCAAGCAAGGTACTAGCATCATCATAAACATCATTCATAGCAGAAGTAGCATCTTCAATAACTTGCGACATATCAGGATTAATAGCATGTGGCGGTGTTGCAAGTTTACTTATAACAGAAGGTGAATCTAAAGCAGAGCTGGATGGAAGTTCCTTACCTCCCCTTGTCTTAGAGGAAAAAATCTTAGTCTTAGCATCCTTCAAATTCTTCATAGTGACGATTTGATAATAATCCCAAGTGACTCAACAAATATATCTATGCTTCCCGGCAACGGCGCTAGAAAAAAGTCTTGATAACCCACAAGTATAGGGGATCGCAACAGTTTTCGAGGGTAGAGTATTCAACCCAAATTTATAGATTCCACACAAGGGTTGCCAAAGAATATTTGCAAGTATTAGCAGTTGAGTTCTCAATTCAACCACACCTAGAGATTAATTATCTGCAGCAAAGTGATCAGTAGCAAAGTAGTATGATAGTTTTGATAGTAGTAGCAATGGCAATAGTAACGGTAACAGTGATAGCAATGATTTTGTAGCAAGTGCAACAGTAATAGCAGCAGTAGTAACTTAGCAAGATCAATATGTAGGAAAATCATAGGCATTGGGTCGGCGATTTGTTGGATGATATTCATCATGTGCCAGTTATAACCTAGGGCGATACAACACTAGCTCCAGTTCATAAATATAATGTAGGCATGCATTCCGTAAATAGTCATACGTGCTTATGGAAAGAACTTGCATGACATCTTTTGTCCTACCCTCCCGTGGCAGCGGGGTCCTATTGGAAACTAAGGGATATTAAGGCCTCCTTTTAATAGAGACCGGAACAAAGCATTAACACACGGTGAATACATGAACTCCTCAAACTACGGTCATCATCGGGAAGTGTCCCGACTATTGTCACTCCGGGGTTGCCATATCATGACACGTAGTAGGTGACTATAACTTGCAAGATTTGATCTAGAACATAGATATAATGGTGACAACATAAATGGTTCATATCTGAAATCATGGCACCCGGGCCCAAAGTGACAAGCATTAAGCATGGCAAAGTCATAGCAACATCAATCTCAGAACATAATGGATACTAGGTATCAAGCCCTAACAAAACTAACTCGATTACATGATGAATGTCATCCAACTCCTCACCGACCAGGGAGCCTACGAAGGAATTACTCACTCCCGGTGGGGAGCATCATGGAATTGGCGATGGAGAAGGGTTGGTGATGACGAAGATCGAAGATGCCCCTCTCTGGAGCTCCAAACGGACTCTAGATCTGGCCTCCCGATGAAGAACACGAGACGGCGGCGGCTCCATCTCGTGGAACGCGATAATTCTTTCTCCCTGATTTTTTTCTGGAAAAATAGGATTTTATAGCGTCGGTTTCAGGGTCTGCGGGGCCACCAGGTGGGGACAACCCACCTGGGCACGCCTGGAGGGGGTGGCGCGCCCTCGTGGGTTGTGCCCACCCAGGATCCCCCCTCCGGTGGTTCTTGGCTCAAGAAATTCTCTTTTATTGTATAAAAAATCCTCGCAAAGTTTCGTTCCAATCCGAGAACTTTTATTTCTGCACAAAAAATAACACCATGGTAGTTCTGCTGAAAAACAGCGTTAGTCCGGGTTAGTTTCATTCAAATCATGCAAATTAGAGTCCAAAACAAGAGGAAAAGCATTAGGAAAAGTAGATACGATGGAGACGTATCATTCTTCGATATGTGACTCCTCCAATGGTCTAGTGCTTTATACATTGCAAATTTTTGCTACTGTGGTGACCATGTTCTTCAGCTTGCATGTCAAATTTATATGGCCCAAAGTGGTTTCGTTGCATGATATACCCTCTAGACACTTGTAGGAGTAGTTGCTATCGATTTTGTTCACTTTTATTTTTAGTCACTAAAAATTTCAGAAATTTTCAGAGAAAAGAAAAACCATGAGGAGGAGGAGATGTTGTTACTTGTTAAGTATTTAAACTATGCTAGTATGGAAGCACATGATTTTATTAAAAAATATGATGACAAACGACTCCTCTACAACCTAGTATTTAGTTAGGGTACTTGTGAGACTATTGCTCTGCATGTACCTTCTTTGTCTGATATTTATTCAGGCAGGTACACTATTGTGCCCGAGGACATCTAGAGATTTTGGGGTCTTTCACAACCCCCAGCACCAGTTCCTGATCCATATCAGGAGCATGTTTATCAATGGGAGCCCTAGGAGCTCGCCAACTAGTGGAACCCTCAGGACCCTCCGCCGTATCACGAAGAGGGTTATTTCCAGCCGTGGCCGTAGACCAACTTAGGCCAAAAGCCTAAGTGTGGGGGAGTACGCATTTCTCACCGACATTACATTCATGTTCACACATTCATTCCAGTTGTCAGTGTTCATACTTTTCCATTGTATTATCCATGTTAGTTTATTTTTCTCGCTTTCTTCTTGTGTGTTTGAAAATCTTTGAGAAAATCCAAAAAAATTAGTTCCCTCTTCTTCTTAGTTTTTCTTTCTAGTTTATTTAGTTGTAGTATTAAAAGGAAACCCAAAAAGATTTCTCGTTCTTCTTTTCCTTGTTGGGAGCTTTCCTGTGTAAATAGTTTTTCTCATTTTTGTTTTACTTTCTTTAGAGAAACAAAAACTCCAAAAAATCAGCGTGTTTCTTTGAAATTGTTTTCTTTTCTTTGGGTCGTAAGGAGAAGACCATGATGAAAATGTTGAGTGGCTCGCATATGCATTATTGTTGATCTAACAAAGAGCCCATATTACCTTGTCTTCTCCTTTGAATAAATGTCTGCATATTCCAGCTTAGTCCAATGCACGTGCACTCTTATTATTATTCACACCGTTCGGTCATGCAAGTGAAATGCAATAATGATGATATATGATGGAATGATTGAGATGGAGAAAAGCTGGTACGAACTCGACCTATTTTGTTTTTGTAAATATGATTAGCTCATCGTTCCTGATTTAGCCTATTATGAATGATACATGTTTGCAATGACAATTAGAGATTATAGTTACTCATGCCATGCTTAATTAGCTAGAAGTTGATAATTGTTTGTCTTGAGTGCCAACATGCTTTTAAAATGGTTGTGATGTAGTATGATAGGATGGTATCCTCTTCTAAATGATTCAAGTGGTTTGACTTGGCACATGTTCACGCATGTAGTTGAATTAAAATCATCATAGCCTCCACGATATTTATGTTCATGCTGATTTATATCCTACTCATGCTTGCACTCAATGTTGGTTAACCTCAATGCATGTTTATGACCGTTGTCGCTCTCTAGTTGGTCGCTCCTCAATCTTTTGCTAGCCTTCACTTGTACTAAGCGGGAATACTGCTTGTGCATGCATTTCCTTAAACCCAAAGTTGTTCCATATGAGTCCACCAACCTATATGCGGTATTTACCTGCCATTCCAAGTAAATTTGCATGTGCCAAACTCTAAACCTTCAAATAATAATATGTCTGTATGCCTGAATCGCTCATGTAGCGACTGGGGGTTGTCAGTATCTTCCATGCTACGTGGGCTATTCTCACGATGAGTGTTTATTCACTTGTCATTCACGAGAAAGTGGCTGGTAATCGGGATGCCCAGTTCCATGCTCGAAATCAAATCATAAAACAAAACTCCCCCAGGACTGTTGTTGGTATGGACGACACCCATGAACTCGGCTAGCGTGGAGTGTGATTGTTAGTGGAGGGGGAGGAAAAACTTTACCATTCTGTTTGGGAACCGCCTATAATGTATCTAGCATGGAAGATAGTGAGATCTCTTGGTTGTTATGTTGACAATGAAAGCATACCGCTCAAAATTATATTTATCTCTGTTTTAAAAGCTCTGAGATCTGGCACCTCTGCAAATCTCTGCTTCCCTCTGCGAAGGGCCTATCTATTTACTTTTATTGTCGAGTCATCATCTTCTTATAAAAAGCACCCGCTGGAGAGCACCACTGTCATTTATATGCTTTGTTTTTAATTGATATTGAGTATGAGTGTGACTGGATCTCTTTTGCCAAGAATTATAATGTCTAGTCAGTCCTTGATCTTCGGGGGTGCTCTGCATTTATGTTTTGCGGTCTCAGAAAGGGCTAGCGAGATACCATTTTGTGATATTATATCGTGATTGTTTTGAAAAAGTGTTGTCATCCAAGATTTATTATTATTGCTCGCTAGTTGATTATGACATTGGTATGAGAAAATGTGAGACCTAAATGTTATTGTGAATATGGTTAGTTCATAATATTTTCTGAAAACCTAAATACTGGCTAGACATATTTACAACAACAAGATCAAACAGAGTATGGAAAAGGTTTTCGTTTGTCACTTTCAGTTTGTCAACTGAATTGCTTGAGGACAAGCAATGGGTCAAGCTTGGGGGAGTTGATATGTCTCCATCGTATCTACTTTTCCAAACTCTCTTGCCCTTGTTTTGGACTCTGATTTGCATGATTTGAATGGAACTAACCCGGACTGATGCTGTTTTCAGCAGAATTGCTATGGTGTTATTTTTGTGCAGAAATAAAGTTTTGGGGATATTACTGCTGGGCGTAAACCATCCAGGAGAGGCCGGGTTATCCCCATAATGGATTATTATATCTGAAGCCCATGAAGATCAAGATGGAGGCGCTTTATGAAGGCCCAGGGTCCAAAGTCGGTTTAAAGGTCAGTAGATGTAAACCGACATTGATATGTAAACTTGTGTTATAAGATAGAAAGAGCAGAGACCGAGCCGGACACGTTTATGAGCCGGCCTCGGAATCCTGTAAACCGGCGGGCGTCAACCCATGTATATAAGGGGACGACCCGGCGGCGGTTTAGGGACAACAAACTACAACTCGAGAGCCAGGCATAGCGAATTCGCTCCCTGGTCATCGAAACCCTAGCAATTCCACAACAACTGGATTAGGCCTTTACCTTCACCGCAAGGGGCAGAACTAGTATAAACTCTCTGCGTCCTTTGTCCGCTTTAACCCCTTTAAGCTAACCCATCGCGATGGCTCCACGACTAAGTCCTTTCTCTAGGACATCTGCCGTGACAAAACCACGACAGTTGGCGCCCACCGTGGGGCTGTCGCACGATGGTTTCGAGTTCTTAGAGGGCAGCTTCGAAGGACTCAAGGGCTACGCTGTGGGCCGGATGACCAAGAGTCGTCGCGGCAAGATCTACATCGACGACGCAGGCTGGGGCCCCGAGGCCGGATCAATCGAGTACGGGTACCGGGTCCCCTTCGGCGGCATCCACATTTTCATTGGCAAGATTGGCGAACCGGCCCTGAGCCGGACATCTGCACCGACATCATCGAGACGGCTCAGCATGCAAAATCTGCCCAGGTTAAGCCTGTCATGAAGCGTGCCTTCGTGGGAGTTATCCACGGAGTGGAATCTGAGGATAGATTGGAATCTGGTGGTGAAACCGTCGTTTATTCCGGCGACGAGTCATCGACCGGAGAGACCGAGTCATTGTACCAGTTGCAAGATGGCCGGATTGGGGGCTGTTCCGATGGCGACAGTATTCCGGACCCCTTTGATCTGCCAAACCGGGTTGTGATCTTCATGGCCGGTACGCAGCCAGCGCTCCACTCTTCGACCACAGCGGCGATGGTTTCTGGATCAGCAGTGGCAACAGCAGCCGGGGCAGGAGGCCCCGTGCAGCCACCGGCTCAGGTTTTATCCGATTTATTCAATGTTTGGCAACACTGATGGCGGAGGTTAACCCGGCAAATCAGGATGACAATAATGCGGAAATTGCAAAGGTGAAAGATCAGATAACTCAGGCCAAGGCCGACCTGGCAGCGGAAGATACCAGGATGGCTGCAGAGCGGGCCGCATTAGATGCACAGGCTTACCGGCTTATGTTGGATCAGAGTGCGTCAAACGACATTATGAGAAGAAGGTACCGATCTCACCTGCCGCCGGTTTATGAGGCCAAGAACCTCTTTAATACCCCAGGAGCGGGGACCAGTAATCCGCCAGTGGTAAACCGGGCGGAGGCACCTGGAACGGGGGCACCGGTTCAACCATGTCTGACTGATCCGCCTCGTCAGAACAACGTTTTGTCGCAGCACGTCCCAACACCACCGACTCATTACTCTAACCCAATGGATAACATTGTCGCTCCCGCTTCGTGATTGGCGGCTCTCCCGATCGAAGGCGAGTCCCCAGTAGCGGTCGAGACGCGGCGTGCTAGGGAGCTCCTTCAGATAGCCTTGACTCAGCAGCAGGCTTATTCATATAGCCGCGAAAGGATCCATTCTACTCCCCGCCCAAGCCGGAGTTACAGCAGGCATATGGATGAACCGACCGTGTCAAGTAGTGCGCGCAACTGTAATCCGCCCCATGGCCATAACCCGGCGGGCGGCGGTGGTGATGCTCAGGATGTGGTGGATCGTGCTAGGGCACGTCGAGAGGCCGAGTTAGCAGCGCAGCATGAAGCCCGCCAACTTACTCCGGTTCGTCCAACCACGTCGGTGGAACCAGGGGTTACTTCCAGCTCTTTGGGAGTACCGTGTCTCGTCCCAGCGCTGCGCAACGTGCGCCTGCCCAAGGATTCCAAGGGCTCACGTAAAGTGCCGAATTACACCGCCAATTTATCCCCCGAGTCATGGGTTGAGAGTTATGAGATGGCGATGGAGATGCTGGATGTGGATGATGCGGCATGTGCTAAATACTATACCATGATGCTGGAGGGGACAGCCCGCACTTGGCTGAAGAACTTGCCGGCTAACTCTATTGGGTCATGGGCCGAATTAAGGGCCCGGTTTATCCAGAATTTCAAGGATACATGCAAGTAGCCCATGTCAATTGTGGACTTAGCTGCCTGTGTCCAGGAGGAAGGAGAATCAACAACCCGTAGGGTGCGCCGGGTTTCGAAGATTTTGCATTCATCGGACCGCATCAACGCTGATACAACAGTTTTAACATTGGAAGGCAATTGCCAGTTTGCACCTCTGAAATTGAAGTTGGGACGGCTCAAACATCATTGTAATGACATGGGAACACTTATGGCAGCTTTGGTAAAGTATGCCGACTCTGATAGTCCCAAGGACCCCGAGTTTGACGACGACAAGACAGGGAAGGGAAAGAAGAGCGGCAACACCAAGGGGCAGCAGCATAACCCGACGGGTCATGGAAACAGCGGTAAGCGTAAAGCGGATAACAACTTAGATTTTGTGGCTAATACCAACACGCAGGATAAAGGCCAGCGGCGTAAGGGTAAACCGCCCCAGCGTGGTGGAGGACCAAGTCCTAATCCGGAGCGCCTGTCTTATCTGTTAAACCAGCCTTGCCCAAAGCACGGGACGCAGGACAAACCGTCCACGCACCTCTGGAAAGATTGTTATATCATGCAGGAGTTCAAAAATTCCGAATTTTTCGGTATGATCACGGACCGGGCGGCGGTTCAGGCCCTGGATCTCATGGGCCGGGTTATGGTGGAGGCAGTTCTGGTTCGGGTTTCCACGGTAATCAGAGCGGACATGGCAATCAAGGCAATCAGGGCAACCAAGGTGGTTATAATCATCAGGGGAGTCAGCAACAACAGCAGCAGTCGGGTTACCAGAGCAACCCGAAGCAGTTGAATAGTGGACAATACCATGTCTTCACCATGAGCCTGTGCAAGCGTGATCAGAAGCTGCACAAAAGGGCAGTGAATTCCCTTGAACCGGCGGTGGCCCATTACTTACGCTGGTCAAAACAGCCTATTGTATGGAGTCGAGAGGATCATCCACCTCGGGTTGATAATCCGGGTCATCTAGCATTGGTTGTGGCACCTCAGGTTGGAGGTTATAAGTTCACCAAGGTACTCATGGATGGAGGGAGTAGTATCAATATCCTTTATTATGAAACCTTCCATCGCATGGGGTTAACAGATAAAAATCTTAAACCGTCCAACACAGTCTTCCATGGTGTAGTGCCTAGTAAATCGGCATATCCTGTCGATAAGATAGCTCTGGAGGTGGCTTTTGGAGATGAGCATGATTCAAGGTCAGAGACATTGACTTTTGAAGTGGTGAAAATCAAGAGCCCGTATCATGCCCTGTTTGGACGACCGGCTTATGCTAAGTTCATGGCAAGGCCCTGTTATGTCTATCTGCAGCTCAGGATGCCGGGTCATAAGGGGACCATCACGGTTCATGGGAGCTGAAAGATCGCTTTGGAATGTGAAGATGGTGATGTGGCATATGCTAACTCGGTTTGTGCAACAGAGGAGTTGCAGTTCTACAAGGACAATGTTGATCCGGCGGATATGACTTCTTTGAAAAAGCCAACTACAGAGCATGATCCGGCCTTGAAGTTTAAAATGGCTGATGAGACTAAGCTGGTTGATTTTGTTCCAGGCGACTCATCCAAGCAGTTTAGCATCAGCGCTAACTTGGATCCGAAATAGGAAAGTGTGGCACCCCGGCTCAGAGAAACCGGAACGCCCCGTATTCCAGCCCAGAGATCGACGAGAAGTCTCTGGAATACGACACTGCTTGACATAGAACAAATCAGCTCTTATTACAAGAATAATAATTACACGGGTGTGATGCTACAATGATCACATCAGCATGGCGACACTACGCCTGCGATACTACGCTTGCTCTATGCTAGCAGCGAAACAACTCGTAGCAGCGGAATACTTCTAGCAGCGGAACAACGACGAAGGTGGTGAACTCCACTCCGCAGGGACTCTGGCTGGGACACGATCTAGCTCGCACGCACGGCAACCTCGACAAGCAATCAAGCAATCATGGCATCACCTGCAATCTGGCATGACACGCCAGGTCAGTACATTGAATGTACTTGCAAGCTCACAACAACCATAAACATCAAGGCAAGACAATAACATAGCATTAAAAGGTTAATTAATTAACAACTACCATGATGAAGCAACTACTAAGCATGAGATGAAACTAATACAATGCTGATAAATCACCATCTCAGATCTCCATAACCATATCTCTCTTGGCTAACCGGCCAAGCAATATACCATCTCGATCAACTCATGATCAAAACCACACGGTGATCTTTCCGGTGATCACTACCATGACCAACACTTGGTCTCAAACTGTGATCTTTCCGGCGATCACAACCATGACCAACACTTGGTCTCCAACATCATCATCAACATCCTGCCAAACTGTTACTGCTCACAATATATCATCATATAAATCACCTATAAGTCATTCCGTCATGTGAGTGTTGATCAAACGGTGGGACCTAGTACGAACCCATGCCCATGACCGAGGACACGACTATCGATAGATTAATACACTCTGCAGAGGTAGCACATTGTACCCACACCACAGAACCCATGGCCTCGTACTCCCATACGGGTGGACCAACGGCGTTCCGACACAACCGATCTACTGCCATGACACTCTCCCGGCCACTCCGACCAACATCCCTTCTGGGTTTAGTCCTGGGTGGCCGCGTGTCTACCAAAGACACACCGACCACCGTCGTGGCCAAAACGTCCCTCACGGGGACCGGATCCATAACAACAACAACAGGCACATAAGTTTATGTCTGCTTACCGGGCCAGGGTACGCACGCCCATAACCTTCCCTCGTTGGAGGCACCGGCGAGAGACATGACAATAGACCGCATTAGGGCCTTCCCATAAAGGCAAATGTGGTTGCACTGGAAAAAGCCCGGTTCGGTGGCACCTGACCAACTTAATGACGGAATTTAACCCCAAAATATAATAGTAATGATTGATATTCCGATATCATCTATCAACCTATAATCCAAGTCATAGCAATATCCAACAAATAATCCAAGCATAATCTCATCATCACAAAATACTCCAAGGGTAGCACAACACTACTATCATGATGAATAGGAAAACAATAGTCCTACTACTCCAATAACAAGAATAAAGCTATTTGGCTAAGATCCACATGTACACATCATCTCCGAAAATAATACTCCAAGTAACCGAACATCAACTAGCATCATGAAAATAAGCATACTAACCACTAATAATCCAAAGGCAGCATGATATCCAAAGTAATACTCCAAAATAATACCAGATACCATCATGAGGAATAAACATAATAGCCACTAAGAATCCAAAGGCACATGTCATCCACATAATCATCAAAATATTAATCCTAGAACTCCAAGCAATATCATGGCAATATCAAGATCAAACAATACTCTGAGAAATGCCATGAACAAATCATACATAACTAACACAATATTTTAAACAAGTTCAAATGAATAAACCATGTCACTGCATTGCAACCATGCAAATGGAGGGTGTGGCTTGCCTGGGGTGGAAGAAATCACCGGGACAAAGTGCGAGAAACTCGCAGAAAGGATCGCCGGAAAACGTACTCCCTCGGAGGGGGCTGAATAAGGGCAGGGGCAAAATGGTCATTTTCAGAATGTAAAAACATGGCGAAAATGATTCCATCAGAACGGGCTCGACGAAACAAAGAAGTGGGCTTTGGATTCACCACAAACGGAGTTGCGAGCAAAAAGTTATGATAGTTTTTCTGCTAGGGACCTCTTTGTAAAGAAAAAATTCACAATCTGGGCCTGGACAGAAAAACAGAAAGCGCAATCAGCGAAATACGCTTTCACTGAATTGAAAACGCATTCGGGGCTGAAGACGAATGGGAACGCGTTTTCCAGAGGCGAAAACGTATTCACAGAAATACGTTTTCACTTAAAACACGCGGGCCCGGGGCTGGTCAGAGATGTGAGTCTTACGGGTGGGGCCGGCCACTTATCCACGTCATCGCTGGGCTGGGTCAACGCAGAGTGGCTGACGTGTGGGTCCCACGCGCGGGGTGTCATCATCTTCATCTCCCTCGCGCTCGCCCGTGGACTAGAGGGAGGCCGCCGGCGTCGACGCTCGTCCGGGCGGCTCGGGTCGACTCAGGCGATGCCCCGACCACCGGAATGACCAGCGCTGGGAGGCACATCCGCATGGGCTGTTCAAGCGCGTCGGCGAGAGCTGGACGAAGCAGGGCCTCAGCCACGGCGGACAAGAGCTTCGGGCACCGTCGAACTTGAGGCTACGGGGCTCTAGAAGAGGAGGGGAACCGCGAGGGAGCTACGCCATGGTCTGGTAGGTGCTCCGGTGGAGGAGGAAGTGGGAGAGGGGCTCGGCTCCGGGCGAATTTAGGATGAGGAGGCCCACGGCCATGGCGGCAATGGTGGAGCAGGAGTGCTCCAGAGGCTCGGGCGGATGGACGGGGAGGTGTAGTGGAGCGAGTGGAGGCTGGTGAGGTGCTCGGGAGGGCTCGGGGATGGCTATTTATAGCCGGGCGAGGGAGATGGGCTCGGGTGCCGCCGGGCACGTCCGGCCGAGGCTCTGGCGACGGCCAGCGAGCACGGGAGGGCGCGGGAACATGACGAGCTATTGATTCAGAGCTCACAGAGGGGTAGGCGACACCGGAGAGCAGAGGAAGAGGCCGAGCACCATTAAAACATGTCGGGGCACTGTGCTCCCGTGGGCGTTCGGCGGCGAGCGTCGGTGAGGAAGCTGCCGGAGGGGGAGAGGGGTCCAGGGGGACGGCGACAATGCAGGCTAGCTGTTGGACACGCTCACGCGCGCGAAGACGACGAGAGGAGGAGGGGCCGAAGCACAAACAACCACTGGGCGCGGCCACTGCACACAGAGCGCGTGCATAGTGATGCCATTAACGCGGTCACCGCGTGCACTGGCATCTACCGGGGGAGAGAGGCTTTAAAATTTTGTCTAGTGGTAAGTTCATCCAGTGTAGGTTTCAACTCCGGTGGTAGCTCGGTTAAAAGTGCTATGGTTAACTGGTAAGAACCCTCTGAAGTTTACTGCAGTAAACTTGGGTGAGCACTAGTGATCAACAGGAAGGGTTTTGGATCCAATGGAGTTGTCTGCGAGGTTGAGGTAAAGAAGTACTTACATCCTGGTAACTATGGGGGGGTTTGGATCAAGATGTAACAGAGTTGCTTTGCAACTGCCAAATATGGTCTAGAATCAAGATTTGGATGATGCACTCTGATGAAGCATCAACTTGAGCTCAAATTGGGCAATGCAGAGTCATTTGGTCCTATGAAGATGCTCAAAAAGTCTTATACCAATTGGCCAAGCCAAACTGGTACTTGCTTCACAGACATCTCCTGTGGACAGAAACTTGCGAAAATTCTAGAGGAATAATGGCTTGATGAACCATGCCCAAAATGGGTGGAGGTAGGTTATATGGATAATAGAAGGTCTAGAAAAAGTGGCAGCCATAATGGAGCAAGATAAAATATACTTGCTTCACAAACTGAAATTTTGGGCAGAATCAAAGAATTGAAGATGAGCTCACATGGAGGCATGATATGAGCTCTACTTTTGTGGAGGGCTATGATATGATGATATGAGAGATCATGCAAAATGGGAACACATTTGGATATGCCTAGCTTGCACCTCCTTCACAAAGCTTCTTTCTAGATAGAAACTTTGGAAAATCGTAATTAAATAATTACTAGGCAAATGAGGTTGCATTTTGGCATGTGGCAATGATATGGACAGGAAAAGGTGTAGAAGGAGTTTTAGGTCAATTGGGAAAAGGAAAATAGCACTTGCTTCACAATGTGCCATTTAGGGCAGAATAGGAAATGAATAAATTTGAGCAAGATGATAAACATGAAAAATGAAATATTTTGCCATATTTGAGAAAGATATGACCCAAACAATTTATGAGAATTATTTGGGAATTTTAGGAGTGATGGAAATAAAGGTTGCTTCACAACCTAGGGCAGACAGGGTTATTCTTGTAATAGAAAAAGGAATATTCCCTAGAAAAACATTTTAGGGGTTGGTCAAGCAGTGAAGTGACAAGATCTTGGCGGGGTTTTGAGAATGATGAGCCACTTGGGAAGGAAAAAGAGGATGATTTCCCAGGTGACAAGGCCACAGAACCACTCCAAAAAGAAAAACAAAGCAAAAACCAATGTACCAAAAAGAAAAAGAGAAGGGCCAAAATTCAGGCTGTTACAATTCTTACCCCCTTAAAGAAATCTCGTCCTCGAGATTTAGTTGCTCTGGGAACAAGTATGACTTGAGGATACCGTTTCCAACTCGGGCATCCTCTTTCCTTTATTTATTGTTCCCCCAAGAATTTCAGATGATCAACTTACCTTGCTCTGGGGTGGCTTTTCCCAAATTTTGATGGGTCTTTGCTCATATACCAAATCCTTTTGCTGACGTTGATTTTCTCATATCTGCGGTGATGTCCGATGGATCTGATCATAAATTTCCTTTTGCTCATGAAAACCTTTTTATTTTTGTCATGGGGTTGCTGCAAGCCTTCTCGGTTCAATAAATGCTTAGAATTAATCATGGCCATCTTCTGACGGGATCTGACAGCCCATAGGTGCACTGATTTATCTTGATTTATTTCCTTTGGCTTGAGCATGTGGCATACACCGGAGATTTGACTGCCTTCTGTCATGAGCAATATAACGGTGCATGGAGTTATAGCTATGTCATACCTCAAATATTTATATCTTGAGACTTTGCCCGACAGGGGCTGACGGACAAATGCTTTTCCTGACAGACTGACCGTGTACTTGATTCCGTCGGTGAGTATACCGGGTCTGAGCTGATTATTCGGCTTTTGACTTTCTCATTTTGTCGGTATACCCATTTTTGGTAATACGCTGTGATATGTTTTAACTTGCCGCTGAGGTCAAACTGTTGAGGTTGCAAAGGAATCTTGGATCTGACAGAACAGACTTGGATATTCCGCACTAACCATATCAAGCGGTCAGCGAGATATGAAAATCCTTGTAAATAGAGTAGGCCGCTGAAGGTGTATGTCATTGTGGATCCATATGGAATTATGGCCTCCAACTGACTTGGTGTATCCAGACCGTGATGGTCGTGCAAAATACATCATACATTTGTTGTCAGTCTCACCCTTTAACGGTCATGATTTTCTTTGTCAGGATACCTTACTGAAATAACTTGGCCACACATGTCCTTGATTCTTCGTATGACCATGACTGTGGCTAGTGCAATATTGTTGGCATTATTCCTTCTGCATATTTTCTGACATGTGTTCGCACATATATGACATATACTCGGGGTTTGTAGCTGTACGGAGCTCATTGCTTTCTTAGGTATATCTACTGGATTAGTGTCGTATCCCGTATAAGTGACCGATCTGACCCGGGATACCTGCGTACCATATGTATAATAATCATATGCAACTGAATACCCTATTATTGCGGCAGGCATATGTTTTGACTGAATTGTTCCTCTGACAAAATTATTGCGAATCTGATCCTTGAGATGTACTGCCATATACTGCCAACTCATCATATAATCTCTGAGAATCGTGCATAGTGTGGTACTAACGCGGACTGGGTGGCTTACGAGGGAAGCCATCCAAGTAGCTTGCTGAGGAAGACTCTTAGATTCTGCTCGAGGCTTTTGTCTTGGTAGCGTGCAGTAGAAATCTCGATAGCCTACACCCGAAGCTTGGTGGGATTATTGTGCTGGAGAAACTTGAGTTCCATACTTGAGAAGCTTCTCCTCGGGTTTGCTTGTTGAGAAAAATTCATTTCCGCCGGTCAGAAGCTTTTACCGAGGTATCTTGTTGAGAAAGACCGGGTACCTTGGGCTGGAAATAGTTGACATATCATGCTGAGGAAAAATTGAGGAGGCTTGCCTCATAAATTTCTTCCGATAGCGTGTGGAATAATGCTGGGTTTCTTATATCCAAAACTTCATACTGATACGCAGACTGAAATCCATGCACACGTCCATAATATTTTGCGTCTGATCATTTGCATGAGAAAATTTGTTTGACTGTCTTCCGTGAGCATATCACATCCTGACTTTCTCTTGGAGTATAACATATTTCAAGTATCATTTATTGCTGAGCCAAAACCTTGCCTATGATTCATACCTTTGACAGAAAAATATACCGTTGGTCTTGCATCTGACTTGTCTTCCTGCTGGCTGGATCATTACCGCTGTAGAATTGATTCGGATAATCAATCCAAGACACAATTGGCATTCTGAGCAGATATTCCTTATATCATGCGGTTGACTGAGAAGGCCATAATGTTTAGCTGAGCTTCTTCCAAATATTGGAAATACTTATTACTTCTTCGAGTCCGGTGTCAGTTGATGAGCAACTCTTTATAGGGGAAAAATAATGTAACACCGGGGCCCAAAAGAAAGAAGCAAAAGAAAACTCAACTAAACAAAAGCACACAACAACAATCAATTCACACACAATCAATGTCACATTTTACTGCTAGTCACACAATATGCATGCCTACTTAAGCACACAAATCTCGCGGGATCTCCGGTTCTACGATCTAGCATGCTGCGACGGTGTGCACGAGGATGAATAAATGTGTGGAAGAATTGGTGTAAACAGCGCTACACCAAGTGCTAGCTTAGCCAGGTAGCAGCCTGGACTAGCTCGGAGGTGAGGACGCACTCGGTAATCATGTAGCGGGACACGAAGGTCGCAACCACATTATTATCAAGCGGACGGAAAAAGATCCGTACTCGTCCAAGAAATAAGATAGCGGGGAAAAACTGAGGCTGCTGACATTGCCCTTTCTTGATAACTACGATCAATAAGGGTTGCCAAAATGACAAGAAAAAGGACGATCTGTGATAGAAGCATGTCTACCACCGAAACAAAAGGTGGGGCTGAAGGAAATAATTCGGCGCGATACCTGAGCACCATTTTTGCCAACAGTGTCAGGATCACTTGGCATCACTCTGCTGGGATAGGAATGACGCCAGACACCGAAGAATGAGCAAGAAAAGAAATCTGGAGAAATGCAAAGGCTGAGCTGTAGTGGATCCGGACCGATGCCATCTACACTCACCAGATTAAACCGTTAGTAAAAGAAATAAGGCTACATGCATGCTATGCAACAAACAAATGCAGCAACCAAATGCGACAAACAAGACCACCTCTAAACTACCGATTTCTACCGGTTTCTACCGCTCGCGCTGACTAGGGCGTCCTACAGCCAGACCTGCTCTGATACCAAGCCTGTGGCACCCCGGCTCAGAAAAACCGGAACGCCCCGTATTCCAGCCCAGAGATCGAGGAGAAGTCTCTGGAATACGGCACTGCTTGACATAGAACAAATCAGCTGTTATTACAAGAATAATAATTACACGGGTGTGATGTTACAATGATCACATCAGCATGGCGACACTACGCCTGCGATACTACACTTGCTCTATGCTAGCAGCGAAACAACTCATAGCAGCGGAATACTTCTAGCAGCGGAACAACGACGAAGGTGGTGAACTCCACTCCGCAGGGACTCTGGCTGGGACACGGTCTAGCTCGCACGCACGGCAACCTCGACAAGCAATCAAGCAATCATGGCATCACCTGCAATCTGGCATGACACGCCAGGTCAGTACATTGAATGTACTTGCAAGCTCACAACAACCATAAACATCAAGGCAAGAAAATAACATAGCATTAACAGGTTAATTAATTAACAACTACCATGATGAAGCAACTACTAAGCATGAGATGAAACTAATAAAATGCTGATAAATCACCATCTCAGATCTCCATAACCATATATCTCTTGGCTAACCGGCCAAGCAATATACCATCTCGATCAACTCATGATCAAAACCACACGGTGATCTTTCCGGCGATCACTACCATGACCAACACTTGGTCTCAAACTATGATCTTTCCGGCGATCACAACCATGACAAACACTTGGTCTCCAACATCATCATCAACATCCTGCCAAACTGTTACTGCTCAAAATATATCATCATATAAATCACCTATAAGTCATTCCGTCATGTGAGTGTTGATCAAACGGTGGGACCTAGTACGAACCCATGCCCATGACCGAGGACACGACTATCGATAGATTAATACACTCTGCAGAGGTAGCACATTGTACCCACACCACAGAACCCATGGCCTCGTACTCCCATATGGGTGGACCAACGGCGTTCCGACACAACCAATCTACTGCCATGACACTCTGCCGGCCACTCCGGCCCACATCCCTTCTGGGTTTAGTCCTGGGTGGCCGCGTGTCTACCAAAGACACACCGACCACCGTCGTGGCCAAAACGTCCCTCACGGGACCGGATCCATAACAACAACAACGGGCACATAAGTTTATGTCTGCTTACCGGGCCAGGGTACGCACGCCCATAACCTTCCCTCGTTGGAGGCACCGGCGAGAGACATGACAATAGACCGCATTAGGGCCTTCCCATAAAGGCAAATGTGGTTGCACTGGAAAAAGCCCGGTTCGGTGGCACCTGACCAACTTAATGACGGAATTTAACCCCAAAATATAATAGTAATGATTGATACTCCGATATCATCTATCAACCTATAATCCAAGTCATAGCAATATCCAACAAATAATCCAAGCATAATCTCATCATCACAAAATACTCCAAGGGTAGCACAACACTACTATCATGATGAATAGGAAAACAATAGTCCTACTACTCCAATAACAAGAATAAAGCTATTCGGCTAAGATCCACATGTACACATCATCTCCGAAAATAATACTCCAAGTAACCGAACATCAACTAGCATCATGAAAATAAGCATACTAACCACTAATAATCCAAAGGCAGCATGATATCCAAAGTAATACTCCAAAATAATACCAGATACCATCATGAGGAATAAACATAATAGCCACTAAGAATCCAAAGGCACATGTCATCCACATAATCATCAAAATATTAATCCTAGAACTCCAAGCAATATCATGGCAATATCAAGATCAAACAATACTCTGAGAAATGCCATGAACAAATCATACATAACTAACACAATATTTTAAACAAGTTCAAATGAATAAACCATGTCACTGCATTGCAATCATGCAAATGGAGGGTGTGGCTTGCCTGGGGTGGAAGAAATCACCGGGACAAAGTGCGAGAAACTCGCGGAAAGGATCGCCGGAAAACGTACTCCCTCGGAGGGGGCTGAATAAGGGCAGGGGCAAAATGGTCATTTTCAGAATGTCAAAACATGGTGAAAATGATTCCATCAGAATGGGCCCGATGAAACGAAGAAGTGGGCTTTGGATTCACCTCAAACGGAGTTGCGAGCAAAAAGTTATGATAGTTTTTCTGCTAGGGACCTCTTTGTAAAGAAAAAATTCACAATCTGGGCCTGGACAGAAAAACAGAAAGCGCAATCAGTGAAATACGCTTTCACTAAACTAAAAACGCATTCGGGGCTGAAGAAGAATGGGAACGCATTTTCCAGAGGTGGAGGAAGCAGGGCCTCAGCCACGGCGGACAAGAGCTTCGGGCGCCGTTGAACTTGAGGCTACGGGGCTCTGGCAGAGGAGGGGAACGGCGAGGGAGCTATGCCATGGTCTGGTAGGTGCTCTGGTGGAGGAGGAAGTGGGAGAGGGGCTCAGCTCTGAGCAAATTTAGGATGAGGAGGCCCACGGCCATGGCGGCAATGGTGGAGCAGGAGAGCTCCAGAGGCTCGGGCGGATGGATGGGGAGGTGTAGTGGAGCGAGTGGAGGCTGGTGAGGTGCTCGGGAGGGCTCGGGGATGGCTATTTATAGCCAGGCGAGGGAGATGGGCTCGGGTGCCGACGGGCACGTCCGGCCGAGGCTCTGGCAACGGCCAGCGAGCACGGGAGGGCGCGGGAACACGACGAGCTATTGATTCAGAGCTCACGGAGGGGTAGGCGACGCCGGAGAGCAGAGGAAGAGGCCGAGCACCATTAAAACATGTCAGGGCACTGTGCTCCCGTGGGCGTTCGGCGGCGAGCGTCGGTGAGGAAGCTGCCGAATGGGGAGAGGGGTCCAGGGGGACGGCGACGATGCAGGCTAGCTGTTGGACACGCTCACGCGCGCGAAGACGACAAGAGGAGGAGGGGCCGAAGCACAAACAGCCACTGGGCGCGGCCACTGCACACAGAGCGCGTGCATAGTGATGCCATTAACGCGGTCACCGCGTGCACTGGCATGTAGCGGGGGAGAGAGGCTTGAAAATTTTGTCTAGTGGTAGGTTCATCCAGTGTAGGTTTCAACTCCGGTGGTAGCTCGGTTAAAAGTGCTATGGTTAACTGGTAAGAACCCTCTGAAGTTTACTGCAGTAAACTTGGGTGAGCACTAGTGATCAACAGGAAGGGTTTTGGATCCAATGGAGTTGTCTGCGAGGTTGAGGTAAAGAAGGACTTACATCCTGGTAACTATGGGGGGGTTTGGATCAAGATGTAACAAAGTTGCTTTGCAACTGCCAAATATGGTTTATACCAATTGGCCAAGCCAAACTAGTACTTGCTTCACAGACATCTCCTCTGGACAGAAACTTGCAAAAATTCTAGAGGAATAATGGCTTGATGAACCATGCCCAAAATGGGTGGAGGTAGGTTATATGGATAATAGAAGGCCTAGAAAAATTGGCAGCAATAATGGAGCAAGATAAAATATACTTGCTTCACAAACTGAAATTTTGGGCAGAATCAAAGAATTGAAGATGAGCTCACATGGAGGCATGATGTGAGCTCTACTTTTGTGGAGGGCTATGATATGATGATATGAGGGATCATGCAAAATGGCAACTCATTTGGATATGCCTAGCTTGCACCTCCTTCACAAAGCTTCTTTCTGGATAGAAACTTTGGAAAAATCATAATTAAATAATTACTAGGCAAATGAGGTTGCATTTTGGCATGTGGCAATGATATGGACAGGAAAAGGTGTACAAGGAGTTTGAGGTCAATTGGGAAAAGGAAAATAGCACTTGCTTCACAATGTGCCATTTAGGGCAGAATAGGAAATGAATTATTTGAGCAAGATGATAAACATGTCAAATGAAATATTTTGCCATGTTTGAGAAAGATATGACCCAAACAATTTATGAGTATTATTTGGGAATTTTAGGAGTGATGGATAAAGGTTGTTTCACAACCTAGGGCAGACAGGGTTATTCCTGTAATAGAAAAAGGAATATTCCCTAGAAAAACATTTTAGGGTTTGGTCAAGCAGTGAAGTGACAAGATCTTGGCGGGGTTTTGAGAATGATGAGCCACTTGGAAGGAAAAAGAGGATGATTTCCCAGGTGACAAGGCCACAGAACCACTCCAAAATGAAAAACAGAGCAAAAACCAATAAATCAAAAAGAAAAAGAAAAGGGCCAAAATTCAGGCTGTTACAGAAAGCGCGGTCGTCGAGTTCGTCTGTGAGAATCGGGACATCTTTGCGTGGAAGCCTTCTGACATGCCAGGTGTACCGAGAGAACTCGCTGAGCACACTCTCAATGTTGATCCCAAGTATAAACCGGTCAAGCAATTTCTTCACCGGTTCAATGAAGAAAGGCGCAAGGCTATTGGTGAGGAAGTAGCCAGGCTCTTGGCGGCTGGGTTCATCGTTGAGGTATTTCATCCTGAATGGTTGGCTAATCCGGTGCTGATGCTAAAGAAGAACGGCACTTGGCGTAGGTGTGTGGACTACACAGATTTGAACAAGGCTTGTCCGGCAGATCCTTTTGCTCTCCCTCGTGTTGATCAAATCATTGATGCTACGGCGGGTTGTGAGCGTTTGAGCTTTTTGGATGCATACTCTGGTTACCATCAGATCAAAATGGCAGTTAAGGACCAGGAGAAGACGACATTTATAACTCCTTTTGGAGCCTTCTGCTATGTGTCTATGCCTTTTGGGCTCAAGAGTGCCCAGGCGACTTATCAGCGCTGTGTGCAGAATTGTCTTCATGATTAGATAGGCCGCAGTGTTCATGCTTATGTGGATGATATTGTGGTAAAATCTAGAAAGAAGGAGACATTGATAGATGACTTGAAGGAGACCTTTGATAACCTCCGGGTTTATAAAATGATGCTTAATCCGGCCAAGTGTGTTTTCGGTGTACCGACAGGCAAACTTTTGGGTTTTCTGGTGTCTAATAGGGGCATTGAACCTAATCTGGAGAAAATCATGGCTATAACTTTGTTGGCTAAACCAAAGTGTATCAATGATGTTCAATGCCTGGCAGGCCGGATTGCCGCCTTGAGCCGGTTTATCAGTCGCCTTGGTGAGAAGGCCATCCCTTTATATCAGATGCTGAAGAAAACGGATGACTTCGTCTGGAGTGACGCCGCCAATGAAGCATTTGAGGACTTAAAGCGGCAGCTGGCTAATCCGCCGGTTCTTGCTGCTCCTGTTGATAAAGAGCCATTGTTGCTATATGTGGCAGCTAACGCCTGGGCTGTTAGCGTGGCTATTGTGGTGGAGCGCAAGGAGGCCGGAAAGGAGTATCCGGTTCAACGGCCGGTTTATTATATCAGTGAGGTACTTATTGACTCCAAGCAAAGGTACCCACATTGGCAGAAGCTGGTGTATGGAGTTTTTATGGCAAGCCAGAAGCTTAAGCAATATTTCCAAGGTCATCCCATCACTGTGGTCAGCTCTGCTCCTTTGGGGGATATAATCCAAAACAGGGAAGCAACTGGCCGGATTGCTAAGTGGGCTATTGAGCTTGGGCCTCACGGGTTAAAATATATGCCCCGGACGGCGATCAAATCTCAGGCACTTGTGGATTTCATCAATGACTGGACAAAATTACAGGTGCCAGAAGAGAAGTCGGATCATACTTATTGGACTATTCATTTTGATGGGTCCAGGCAATTGGAGGGCTCAGGGGCTGGGCTCGTATTAACTTCCCCACGAGGTGATAAGTTTTTTTATGTTCTCCGTTTAATGTTCCCTTGCACTAACAATCCAGCTGAATATGAGGCTTTACTCCATGGTCTTCGAATGGCTAAAGAGATGAATCTAAGTCAAGTTAAGTGCTTCGGTGACTCAGATCTGGTGGCTCAACAAGTGTCTGGTACTTGGCATTCCAAGGACCCACTCATGGCAGCATATCGTCGAGAGGTGGATTTTGTTGCAGGTCACTTCAAAGGTTACCAGGTCGATCATGTGGACTAGCGGAAGAATGAAGTGGCGGATGCTTTAAGCCGCTTGGGTTCCCAACGTAAACCGGTTCCACCCAATGCCTTCCTGGATGTGCTGCATAATCCGTCCGTCAAGCTCCCTGGCGAAGAGGATTTGGCTATTCCTGATCCGGAGGCTCGGTTGGTGGCGGCTCTTCATGTTATCCCGGATTGGACGGTTCCATATTTAGCGTATATGAACCGGGGTGAGTTAACAGAGGATGAAACTTCAGCCAGGCAGATAATCCGGTGGTCCAAGTCCATGACTATTATCAATGGGGAGTTACATCATTGCAGTGTGACAGGGGCGTTTCAACGTTGTGTATCTCCTGAAGAAGGCCATGAAATCTTGCATGAGATCCACGAAGGGGACTGTGGTCACCAAGCCGGTTCAAAGTCCCTGGTAGCAAAAGCTTTTCGTCATGGCTTCTATTGGCTGACGGCTCATGCTGATGCGGAAGACTTGGTGAAAAAATGCGACGGTTGTCAGAAATTCTCACGTCGAGCCCATGTTCCGGCCCAAGAATTGAGGATGATTCCAATCACTTGGCCGCTTGCAACTTGGGGGCTGGATATGGTTGGGCCCTTTAAGAGATCCAAGGACAAGAAGACCCGCCTTTTGGTGGCGGTTGATAAGTTTACTAAGTGGGTGGAGGCAGAGCCAGTCAGTAAGTGTGATGCAGCTACGGCGGTTCAATTCATCAAGAAGGTGATTTTCCGGTTTGGTTTTCCGCACAGCATTATAACTGATAATGGTACCAATCTGTCCAAAGGTGCTATGACGGAGTTCTGTCAACGTGAGCACATCCGGCTTGATGTATCATCAGAGGCTCACCCCCAGTCTAATGGTCAAGCAAAGAGAGCCAATCAAGAGATCTTGAGAGGCATCAAGCCCCGACTTATGGTTCCTTTGCAACGGACGTCGGGTGGAGGAGTTACCTTCTGTGTTATGGAGCATCAATACCAAGCCCAACAGATCCACGGGTTATACACCTTTTTTCATGGTTTATGGAGCGGAGGCGGTTCTCCCTAGTGACATCCGTCATGACTCGCCACGTGTGGTGGCGTATGTTGAAGCTGACAATGAGAAGGCACGACAGGAAGCACTTGACCTGTTGGACGAGGAGCGTGACATTGCAGCAGCCCATTCGGCGATTTATCAGCAATATCTGCGTCGTTATCACAGCCGCCGGGTTAGAACCAGAACTTTTCAGAGGGCGATCTGGTGCTCCGACTCATTCAGGATCAGACTGATATGCACAAGTTATCCCCGCCTTGGGAAGGACCTTTTGTGGTCAGCAAAAATCTGCATAACGGGTCATACTACCTTATTGATGTTCGAGAGCGCAAAGACTCACGTAAATCGGAGGAGGAGACCCACCGGCCGTGGAATATCGCTCATCTTCGGCCTTACTATACCTGAGCCATAGGCTCTGCTTATGTACATAGTTATGACAATGTATATATTATGATCAATATAATAAACCGGAGCCTCAGCTAAAGCGGGGTATCTGTTGTTTTTCTTATATCATGTGTGGTTACATGGGGACTTCTGTTCATAAAGCGGCGTCCGGTTTACACCTTGATTCAGCTTAGAAAGCTTTATATAAAAATCACTTGGGGGCTTGGTTGTATTTGAACCATAGCTACACCTCTTGATCGGCGCAAAGCCACCAGAAAAATCACTTGGGGGCTTGGTCGTATTCGAACCATAGTCACACCTCTTGATCGGCTCAAAGCCAAATTACTTCAGGGCCAAAGAGAGTGTTGCAAAAGAACAACTCAAACATAGGCACCCACTGAGCACAGCTCAAAATATTGCTTGGGGATTCTTTGCTATCGCAATGAACAAAGAATCTACACTTGTAATAGGCTATGAAGCCACGACTTGGAAGCCTGGTGTATACACCTAAAACCCCGGGTTAGCCTGCCTTTTTAAGTAGGGATAATTAGATTTAATTAGATTTATGCCCCTAGTTGTGTCCCACTCGTCTGTTTTACCCCTAATTCCCAAAAGTCACCGGTTCTGTCCAAGTCACTTTGCTCTTCTTATGCTTTTGCCCTTTGACCGTTTGACCGTCAGTTTGAAAAATTCATAACTAATTCATAATAAATCAGAAAAATGCAAATAAGATACCAAAATGTTCGGAAAAACATCACCTATATGCCAGTGTCATTTGCATTCATGAAAAAAGTGTTGGAAAATGCACATCCGAGTTTTAGCTCTTTTGATACCACCATGAATAGTAAAATCTAAAAAATTTCAACAAAAATCAAAAAAATAGGAGGGCAAAGAACGACAAATGTTCTAAGTGCCTGCCAAGTTTCATCAGGGAATAACATTCGTGGGTGCCGCGGCAAAAAAAAACAACCAGCACTCCAAAATAGATTATTAACCCGGTCTGGTTTTGACTATGAGTCGCCAGAATTGAACATGGAAAAACCGGTGTTTATCACAACCCGGAACGGTTTTATCATAAACCGGCACAATATGACAGGAGTTATTATACTCAAATTTAGGGTTATCACCCTTACTACAACGTTGGTCAGCCAACATTATGACTCAAGGTCACAGGTATCAATTATTTTCATATTTGATTATCTTTTTTACAGCTTTGGTTATAAACCCTGGCTATATATCTGGGCATCATGACCCGTCCATCGGTAAACCTCTAGGACACTATAAACTTCTTGTGTGCAGGAATAGCTTGAATAAATCGCTACGGATTATGAACATCATATGTCTTAAGCATGGTGGATTAACAAGTGTCAGGCACAAATAAATATGCACGATGGCATATCAGACCAAGTGTGTTGACTAGCCTATTACAAGGCGTTTCAGTACCCAAAAGGATAATTGTTTTTTTGACAAACATTGCAGCACATGGAAGACTAAACCGGCCTCCGGATCATGATTCCTCACCAGCTTGACTTGACGGTTGCGGATCACCTTGCACCGGTTCATCATCCTCCTCTCTACCCAGTGGCTGGAAGTCAATGGTTGCCTAGTCGATCCCAGTTAGGGCTTGGAATACCAGCCACTGGGTATAGGTGTGCTTACGGATTGGCGGGATCAGATTTTGAGCCTCAGGAGTCGGCGCAGCAACCCGTTTGTTGTTGGTGTCATAACTTGCCTGGCAAAATGAAAGATCAGCTTCTTCAGCCAATTGACAAGCCAGTGGATGTACTTCCCGGTTTATGGCTCGGAGGTCATCATTGCCAAATTCTAATCCGTCTTCTTTCAAGCTCGGGTAGCCTTTACTCACATCCACCGGATCAAAGATCATGCACCCATGCTTTTGCCCGGGTTAAAGCGGTCAGAGCACCAGCCCTTGCAGCAGATCTCTTTAGTTCTTCAACCCAGGCAGGCAGCATTGACAACCTTCCTAAGGTATCTTTGATTAAAGTTGGGGGCGGTTTGTTGTGAGAAGTAGTGCGGATAATCCGTTGCGCGCCGTTATATAACTGCTCTATAAGAGTATATGCAGCCTTCAGCTTCGTCTGTACGTTAGAGCCCAGATGGCTAATGCGGGTTCCTGCATCAGTACAAGTGTCAATAAACCGGCGATATATGGATGATATGTTGAAAATTTAAAGCTAGGATAATTACCAAACACAGCAGCAGTCATGGCATGAATTTGCCGCTTTACACCGGTCAACTCGTCTACCACCGGTTTAAGAGCTGCTTCCGCGTCCTCGGCTCTTTTTTGCAATGCGGATTTTCTACCTCCCAATCTGCCCGCTCCTTGTTGAAACTCTCCTTCAGTTTTTCCATAGAGGCTAAGGCACTGGTCAGCTCATCTTTGGCCTTGGAGGTTTCTGCCTGCTGGGACTTGATGTTTTCTTGCAGATCAGTGGTTTGAGTTTCCTTTTTGCTCAGCTCAGCCTATAAGAAACAGACATATCAAGAGTTGACAGTATATATTCGAAGTACCAAGCACATAACAAGTTATGCACCTAATACTTGGGGGCTAATGCATATTTGCTTGTTCTCCGAAATTTTTTCAAAGTCCCAAGCACAATACAAGTATTACTCTTGGCACTTGGGGGCTAATGTATGTTTGCTCAATGTAATGATATGGGTATTCTTCTAAAAAGTCCCGGTTCATCTTTATAAGTTAAACTGGCCCTTGGGGACTACACCAGTGAACGAGACTGTTACAAATATATAGTACAGGTTCATCTTAAAAAGATAACCCAGACCCTGGAGGTTAAGCATGCAAAGTTAAAATATTACAAAGTCCCAGTTTAGATTAACATCATAAACCGGCCCTTGGGGGCTACTAGAGTTGGCATTTGAAATTGGACATAAGAGAAATAGTTGTGTGGTTACCTCATATCGCTCCTTCATCAGATTTACTAAACCGGCTTCATAGTCGCGACTGGTGTACAGACAGTTCAGGAAACCAGAGTGAATGTCTTGGGCGTTGAGATGGGCGTAGCTGGACAAATCAGTGTTCCATTTGCCTTTGCCCATAGCAGAAAGCTCATCCTTGGCGCTATGTTTGGATAAAGCGACCAGATTACCAGGAGTGGTGTGGCCGACGCCGGTAATCATAATGCCATCTTCTTTGTCATTGGCAGCCTTCATTGGAGTGGACGGTTTAGCAGCAGCCTTAGCCGGACTGGCCGGTTTATCATCCGTGCGAGCCGGACTAGTCGATTTGTCAGTGTGGCCTGTGGTGTCAACTTCTACTCGTTCAACAGTGAAGTCGTAATCTTGAGGCGATGGATCATCATGAATAACATCAACATTTGTTCCTTCCAGATCTGGAGTCTTCTCTGGATCAATAACCACATTATCTTCAGCCGGTTTATTTAGCCGAGCCTTCTTGCTGGGTCTAGGCTTGGCACTAAGAAGAATAAATATAAAAGGTCAAGTCATTCAAATGCATATAAGGTATTAAGAGTAAATTTAAGGCATAACTCACCCAGGAACTGTCTTGAGGGTTGGAAGTTGTGTGGCTATTGACTCGCCAGAAGATGAGTGAGGTGTTCCCTGATAATTCGAATCAGAAGGATTAAGAGGCTATCGGAAACAACCCGCCTTGGGGCAAGAAGTGTCAAGAGTATAAGAGACCTCTGATCGGCGTTTCCGAACCGGAGTGTTCGGTAAACCGGCGGAGATAACTACCTGGCCGCTGTGCCGGGTTGTGCGGCGAGCTTCATGTTGGTGCATCTTCAAAATAAAGTTTGGGTCCAAGTAAGCAAGGGGGTGAGAAAAATTTACTTTCCGGTTTGCTCGACGGACTTTCGATGTTGGCAGAGGATCTGAATCGGAGGAAAGAATGATTACCTCTATGTCATCAGCTTGACTGCCTTTAGCGTCGTCCTGATAATAGTCGTTGTCAATGAGGTGTATGAAAAATGAACCAAGAGAGTCAAGTTCTACCTCTGAGTACGGATTAGCCACATCGGCATCATCATTTGGCTCGGAAGACGCAGTGGTCCTTTTCTTGGCAGGTTTTTTAACAACCTTGGTCTTCTGGCGAAGTGGCTTTGCCGGTTTATCTTGCGGTTTTGCCGATTTATCTTGTGGTTTTTTCTTCCAGAACGGATCATCGCCCTGTCAAAGATGGACAAGATTTTGAGAGAATATTTGAAATTACTAAGTTAGATAAAAAAAGTTATGGAATCCTTACAGTTGGCGATTTGTTAGAAACACAGAAAGGACTTAATCCGGTCTGGCTGCAGACAGCCTCCGGTTCATTCAGTATCTTCTTCACAGCCTCAGTAACTTCGGCATCTATAAGCTGTATATCAATGTGTCGTTGAGGGTCCTTCAAACTCCCGGTGTATTCGCACATTAAACCGGGGCGTCGGCTTAAGGGCAATATGCTCCAAGTTATCCAACAACGAGCAAAATCAACACCTGTTAAACCGTTCGCCTTAAAAGCTCTAAGCTTTGACAGTTGTGGAGCATAGTTGGACCTTTCCTAATTTGCAGTTAACCTCTAAGGAAAGGGATGTGTATTGCTAAGACGGTGAGGGCGGTAACCCGGCAAAGGGTTTTCATCAGTTGGAGATGTATCTTTGCAATAAAACCAAGTCTGGTTCCACTCCTTGGGGTGACTGTGAAGCCTTGCATGAGGGAAGCTGACATCCTTCCTCTTTTGAACCGCCATTCCGCCAAGCTCAGTATTGGGTCCATCTGTGAACTCTGTGTGACGGTTTAAGTACAAGAAATCCCTAAACAATTCAACTGTGGGCTCCTCTTGAAGATAAGCTTCACAAAAGACTTGGAAATGGCAGATGTTGGACACAGAGTTTGGGCCGATGTCCTAAGGGTGGAGCTAAAAACTGGCAAGCACATCTCGGAAAAACTTTGAACCGGGAGGGCTAAAGCCTCGACCCAGATGGTCAACAAAAACAACTACTTCTCCGTCCTTGGGTTCAGGAGGATTTTCCGGACCGGCGGCCCTCCAGTGGATGACCTCTTTCTTGGCTAAAGCGCCAGTTGCGACACATCTGTCTAATTGTTCTTCGGTGACCCGGGAAGGAACCCAGTTGCACTCATAGACTTGTTTGGCCATTTCAATGGAAAGCTGAAACATGGTTATTGCCGGTTTAAGGTTTATATTGGACAACTATAAAGCGGTGCAAGAGCAGAAGAAGACAGAAGTATATACATTGTTAAACCGGAATCAGACATGGGAGATGATACAAAGATAAAGCGGCTTGGCGGTTCAACAGGGGATTAATGGTATTTACCGGATCATCATTTTTTATGAGATTAAACCGCCTACTCTGGTATAGAAGATACAGATCTATGATGCATAAGCGAAGGAAAAACAAGTTTCACAGCTTGGCATGGTAATTTCAGATCTGCAGCGTGTTGGTAAATCAAAATATATTCCAACCTAAAGCGCAGGCGCTTGAGGTGTTTAACAGTTCCAGATGAGTTTTTCTACACAAAGCAGATGTTCTAATGAGGGAAACGGAGTTTTGACTACAAAGGCACTGGGAAATATCAGATCTAAATAGCCATTTGTACTACTGAAGAGGAACAGGAAGAACAACTCCAAGAACTTTGAAGAACTCCGACGAGTACAAACCCTTGTGAGAAGATCTAGGGTGGAAGGAGAAAAGACTTACCAATGACGAAAGAACAGCAGAGAAGCGCCGCGGCTTTCTGGCACGATCAGGTTGATGCAGTGGCCGTTGTTGAGGCAGATGCGAAGATCGACGGCGGTGGCAGAGCTCGAAGGCTCGGTCGGCGTGAGGAAGAAGATGATGCGAAAAGGCACGGGGGGAATGGAAAGGACCCCCTAGTCTTATTTATAAAGGCAAAGGGATAAGTGGCAGGCGCGAGAATCGAGGAGCCCAAAAAATGGGATATATGACAGCTCTGTCGCCTCGATTGTCGGAGGCTCATTAATGAAGGTGAGTTATATGCAATTTTTAAACAGATGACGTCATGGCGGTTTGTCATGATCTTGGAAGATGATGTCATGGTGGTTTACAAGATTTATGCGAAGGTACTGAAGAAGAAATTTTCTTAAGTATTGAAGGTTGACATGAACCAGTTCAAATCAATCTGGGGCCTAATGTTGGGGATATTACTGCTGGGCGTAAACCGGCCAGGAGAGGCCGGGTTATCCCCATAATGGATTATTATATCTAAAGCCCATGAAGATCAAGATGGAGGCGCTTTATGAAGGCCCAGGGCCCAAAGTCGGTTTAAAGGTCTGTAGATGTAAACCGACATTGATATGTAAACTTGTGTTATAAGATAGAAAGAGCAGAGATCGAGCCGGACACGTTTATGAGCCGGCCTCGGAATCCTGTAAACCGGCGGGCGTCAACCCATGTATATAAGGGGACAACCCAGCAGCGGTTTAGGGACAACAAACAACAACTCGAGAGCCAGGCATAGCGAATTCGCTCCCTGGTCATCGAAACCCTAGCAATTCCACAACAACTGGATTAGGCCTTTACCTTCACCGCAAGGGGCCGAACCAATATAAACTCTGTGTGTCCTTTGTCTGCTTTAACCCCTTTAAGCTAACCCGTCGTGATGGCTCCACGACTAAGTCCTTTCTCTAGGACATCTGCCGTGACAAAACCACGACATAAAGGTTCTCGGATTGACCTGAAAATTTATGGAGAATATTTTTGGAATATATAAAAAATACTGGCGCGAGAATTAACCAGAGGGGGTCCACTTAGAGCTAGAGGCCACAAGCCTGGGGGCACCCCCTGGGGCGTGCCTAGAGGGCTTGTGGGCCCCCTGGACCTCCTCCGACCTCAACTCCAACTCTATATAACCATATTCGGGGAGAAAAATCAGGGAGAAGGATTCATCGCGTTTTACAATACGGAGCTACCTCCACCTCGTGTTCTTCATCGGGAGGGCTGATCTGGAGTATGTTTGGGGCTGCGGAGAAGGGGGGTCCGTCGCCATGATCATCACCAACCTTCCTCCATCACCAATGTCATGATGCTCACAGCCGTGCGTGAGTAATTCCATCGTAGGCTTGCTGGACGGTGATGGGTTGGATGAGATTTATATGTAATTGAGTTAGTTTTGTTAGGGTTTGACCCCTAGTATCCACTAAGTTCTGAGATTGATGTTGCTATGACTTTGCTATGCTTAATGCTTGTCACTAGGGCCCGAGTGCCATGATTTCAAATACGAACCTATTATGTTTTCATGAATATATTTGTGTTCTTGATCCTATCTTGCAAGTTGTAGACACCTATTACGAGTTATGATCAGCATACCCCAAGGTGACAATAATTGAGGTTCTTTCCGGTGATTAATGTAGTTTGAGGAGTTCATGTATTCACTAAGTGCTAATGCTTTGGTTTGGTTCTCTATTAAAAGGAGGCCTTAATATACCTTAGTTTCCATTAGGACCCCACTGCCAAGGGAGGGTAGGACAAAAGATGTCATGCAAGTTCGTTTCCATAAGCATGTATGACTATATACGCAATACATGCCTACATTATATCAATGAATTGGAGCTAGCTCTGTGGCACCCTAGGTTATGACTGCTACATGATGAATATTATCCAACAAAATTATCATAGCTGATCCAATGCCTATGAGCTTTTCACATATTGATCTTTGCTAAGTTACTTTCATTGCTACTGTGGTTACAATCATTACAAAACTGCTACTGTTACTTTTGCCTCCGTTACCGTTACTTCCATACTACTTTGCTAATAAATACTTTGCTGCAGATATTAAGTCTTTCAGGTGTGGTTGAATTGACAAGTCAACTGCTAATATTCGTGAATATTCTTTGGCTCCCCTTGTGTCCAATCAATAAATTTGGGTTGAATACTCTACCCTCGAAAACTATTGCGATCCCCTATACTTGTGGGTTATCAGGAATGAAAGAGATCATCGCTGCTGGCAGCGAGAACTAGTCGTGGAGGCAATGAAGAAATGAGTTGGAGGAACTCCGTGCCCTGCAGTAACTCATCAAGAAATTAGAGAGCAGCGACCTAGATCATTGTCGACGTCTTCCTTCCTCTTTTCCCCTTGTGTCTTTCGGGCATTGCCGCATCTGGCATTTTTAATTATTTTCTTAAATATGTAAGAAAATTATTATCCACTGTCGTCATCATTATATTTATATCAGTCTTGCTAAGTCTCGGTCGATGCTATATATGTCTGTTAGATCTTACATCAAGATCCATGCAAAATTTTCTTTTCAGATTTTCTTTTTTCTCTATTAAATCTAAGTCGAGTGAGACATAGCCAGACCATTAAGCGCCTATCAAACAGGGGCTCAAGTGCCATTAATAGAGAAGTTGGGAGAGAGGTGGGCGACAGATGGAGTTCAAAGGGCTCGCCTCCCGATAAGCATGCGCGAGGGGTCTGCTCGCGCGCCTCCTGTCGGTGTACAAAAGTAGGGGCCTTCTGTACCCCTTTACATGTGCACGGGTAGTTGTAGCCATGCTTGGCGGGGCAGGGGAAGCAAGGAACAAGACTACTAGAGTTGCGCTGAGACCAGAGACGCGTAGAGCGAAGGGGCAAGGTGGGTTTCTCCCGGCAAGAGCCTTGCCGGGGACGACCTACGCTGCCCCGGCAAGGGCCTTGCCGGGGCAACTTACCCAACACCAGCAAGACCGCCACCCTTGAGCCTGAGAGTTCCGACACCATCGAAAACATTGGAACCAAGGCTCAGGAGGCGCCTGCATGGTGGCATGCAGATCTTTGTGAAGACTGGAGGCCTGCAAGACCAAATGAGAACCAGAAGACGAAGGCCCCCCAGCAAGACCCTTGCCAGGGACGCCCACAAGACCCCGGCAAGACCCTTGCCGGGGACATCTGCGGGGCCCCAACCGGGCCCACACTTACCAAGGTTTCGCTACCCCATAGCCGTCCCGACGCAGCAGCCAGCCTGCCAACTAGGCACGCACCTACGTGGCAGCATGCAACTTCTAGGCCAACCAAGCAAGCACCTGCGTGGTGGCATGCGGATCTTCGTAAAGACCCTACCACCGCACCAGCATAGCAGCCAGCCATCCAGCGTGGCGCTGCATGCCTCGTCAGCTTGGACGTGCGTCAAAGCGAGGCGATGCGGCGACAGACGAGACGAGCTTCCTTGCCATCCCCGATAAAGCAAGAGGACACATCGGCGGCGCATTAAATGTGTTTTGTCCTATGATGTCAGGAGATAAACTTGTACACTGTAGACACTTTCCACCTCCTGTGTGCCGCTGTGGCAGCCCCTTTGACATATAAAAGGAGGCCCGAGGCGTACTGAGGAAGGATTCGTACTTTTTGGGCTAGGCATGCACTGCAACTAGTTCAAGAACTCAAGAACACCGAATATACACCAAAGCAGGATTAGGGTATTACGCATCGCTTGCGGCCCGAACCTGGATAAAACTCTCGCGTGTTGATCTTCTAAACCCGCTCTTTCCATAGCCCCACGCCTCGTCAACCATAGTAGGGATTTCCTGTGATCCCATAGGTGTCGTTTCCCCGACATCTTTCGCGCGCCAGGTAGGGGGCGCAAGCTGTGAAAATCCGTTTTTTTAGCCGACGCACCAACTTCATCATCGCCATGGCCCCCAAGAAGAAGGGTATCACGGCGATTGGGTCGTCCAGAGCCGGCCCGTCTGCACCAGCGCGGGCGGGCGACGGGGTGGCCGCGGGTGGTGCCGGAGGCGCATCCGCGAGCACCCACGACACTCTGGCAATCGAAGCCAGGCAAGCGGCATCGTTCCGGCCCAAGACGATGAGCCACACGCCTCTGGGTCCGAGGGTAGGGCCGTGCTGCCCACGGGCGGCGCGGCGACCTCTAGGACACCCCAGTCGGCGCTCGTGCCGCAGCCCTCTCAGGCCGCACGCGATGAACAACACCATGATGTCGGTGCCCCTGGGCTCTGCTGCGGGAAGAGCCCTTTGCGTCATTCTCAGGACGCGTCGGGCCGGCGTGCACACCGGACGCTGGCGGAAGCGGAGCGCGATCGTGTGACCGTGATAGAGCTCCTTATAACATGGTTAGGAGTCGAAGCGCGTCACGGTCCATGCAACTTTCGCCACCTCCCATGCCAGCAGAAGCGTTGGCGCGCGTGCAGCTACTCATCGACTTTCCTCCTGCGACGAAGAAGCTCGACGAGTGTAGAGCCACCATTCGGAGCCTCATCGGCTTCGCCAACAAGGATGAGCCGCGACCAAAGGGACCATCGTGCCGGCGCTCTGTGGAGCCGGCGCACGCTGATGGTGGGAGGACCGGAGGCGCTGCAACCACAGTGCACTCTCCTCCCCCACGCCAGCAACAGTAGCCGCCGGCTCGTCGGGCCGACGCCTGTGACAATGTTTCCACAGCGTCATCTGACCCACGAGCCTGCCGCGACCAACGTCAAGTTCTTTGGGAGCGAGCCCAGGAGGATGCTCGGACCACCATCGAGCGGCGCCGGGAAGCACGCTATCAGTCAGATAGGCGTGCGGGGCCCACCATGGACCACCCAGCACCGGGGGGTTCCGGCGACCTGCCCTACGAGGTGGGTTGTTCGGCCTTTACCCGTGAGCTTTTGTAGTTCCAGTGGCCCTCCCACCGGACGTTCAAGGCTGATGTTGGGGAGAAGTACAACGACAAGACTCATCCGTCAGAGTTCCTCAGCATCTACACTATCGCGATGCAAGCCGCCGGAGCTCGCAATGACAAGGTGCTTGCCAATTACTTTCTGTTGGCACTTAAGCCTAATGTCATGTCATGGTTGATGCACCTGCCAGTGGATTCCATCTCTTCTTGGTCGGATCTGTGCCACGAGTTTGTTGGCGCCTTTACCGGAGGCCACCAAGCTCCTGGCCAGGCAAGTGATTTGCATGTCATCCCCTAGAAGGATGGCAAGAACTTGCGCAAGTACATCCAAAGGTTCAGTCATGTGCAGTACAACATCCTAGATGTTCACCCCACCGCAGTCATCAGTGCATTCCATCAGAATGTGCGCAACCGCAAGATGCCTGAAGAGCTGGCGATGAACAAGGTCAAGGATGTAGCCGAGCTTTATGTTCTGGCTGACAGATGTGCTCGGGCTGAAGAAGGAAGGAAGTACCCTGGCGAAGATGCCAGCGCGGAAACTGACTCCATAGACGAAGACTCCGTCGCCCCAGCAAAGAAGGGCGACGCCGCAATAGGAAGCATAAGGGCAAGACCGTGCTTGCCGTTGAGGGATCCGGCATCCCCGACGCCACCGAGAAGGCCAAGGCTGATGACCCCGGCAAGGAAGTTGCCGGGTGTGCCGCCTGCAAGGCCTTGGCGGCTGCTGACAAGCCAGGAGGCTCCGACAAGAAGTATTGCAAGATCCATCGCACCAAGGACCACGACCTCTAGAATTGCCGATGGGTTGAGCTGCTTGCAGAGAAATAGAAAGCCGAATATGAGAGGTGGGACAAGGAGAAGGGCCAGGATGGTGCTGAGGGGTCTGGCAAGAAGCGTGGTGGCCAAGGAGCTCACCGCGGCAAGGATAATCAACAAGAGAGGCCCGCTCGGGGCCGTGACAAGAAGGAGGAAGATGATGATCATGATGAGGACGACGAGTTCGGCGAGTACGAGTTCTAGAAAGCTACGGAAGCCATGTGCGTCGAAGGTGGCACCTCACTGCACACCTCCCACCGCCAACTGAAGCAGTGGGCGTGTGAGATCACTGCGGCGGAGCCATTGTTCGATGACCAGAAGCCACTAAAGTGGTCCAGCACCCCTATCATTCTTGACACCAAGGACCACCCTGATCGCACAACTGCGGTCGGGTGTTTGCCGTTGTTGGTTTCGCCAACAATACACAAGCTCAAGGTAACAAAAGTGCTAGTTGATGGTAGGGCTGGACTGAACCTGATCTCGCCTGCCGGGATCAAGAGGCTGCAAATCCCCGATGGAGACCTCGAGGAGACGGGCACGTTTCAAGGGGTCAACCCAGTGAGGAGTCAGCCAAAAGGTAAAATCATGCTGCCCATTACATTCAGAGGCGAGCTGAACTATAGGACGGAGAAGAACGCTATTGATGTCGCCGAGATCCCCTTGCCCTACAATGGGATCCTTGGCCGCCCAGCGCTGGCCAAGTTTATGGCGGCATCACATTATGCCTACAACACGTTGAAGATGCCCGGGCCGCTGACCATCATCACCGTCCCCTTCGACAAGAAAGACACGCTCATCTGCGCCGACCAACTCTACCGGGAGGCAGTTGCAGCAACTGCTGCCAAGGCACTTACTCCTGCTGCTGGAGCCCCGGGAGGGAAGAAGACCGGCAAGACCTCTTCCGGCAAGACCTCCAGCACCCACACCAGCAAGCGCGCCTCTTCGGAGTGCAGCGCTCCCTTCGAGGACGTGCCAGAGAGCTCCACCGGCAAGAGCAAGAAATCCAAGGTAGCGCCACCAGAGACCAAGAAGGTGCCCGTCAAGGAGGACGGCACGGGTGGGGCTTTTACTATAAGCTCCACCCTTGATAGCAAATAGGAAAGCGCGCTTGTCGCCTCCCTGTAGGCGAATGTCGACGTGTTTGCATGGCAAGCATCCGACATCCCCGGCGTTCCCAGGGAGGTGATTGAGCACCATCTTGTTGTCTGTCCTCATGCGCGGCCCGTCAAGCAGAAGGTCAGGAAGCAAGCTTTGGAGCGACAAGAGTTCATCATCGAGGAGATCAGGAAGTTGGAGGCGGCAGGCCTGGTGAGAGGAGTACTCCACTCCACGTGGTTGGCCAATCCAGTGGTGGTGCGTAAGGCAAATGGGAAATGGAGGCTGTGTATTGACTACATAGATATCAATAAAGCCTGTCCAAGGATCCTTTCCCTCTGCCACGCATCGACCAGATTGTAGACTCCACTGTCGGGTGTGACCTATTGTCATTCCTCGACGCCTATTCAGGATACCACTAGATCTTCATGATGAAGGAAGACGAAGAAAAGATCGTGTTCATCACCCCATGTGGTACGTACTATTTTGTACGGATGCCTTTCGGGTTGAAGAGCGCTGGTTCAATGTTTGCTCGGGCCGTCCAAATTGGTTTTGAGCCCCAGCTGCATAGAAATATGGAGGCTTATATGGATGATATAGTGGTCAAAACCAAGGACGGGGCCACGCTCGTGCAAGACCTAGAAGAAACATTTGCAAACCTGCGAAATATCAACCTCAAGCTCAACCCAGAGAAGTGTGTGTTATGCATCCCATCCGGCAAACTTCTTGGGTTCTTTGTGTCTCAGCGCGGAATCGAAGCAAATCCTGACAAGATCAAAGCAATTGAGCAGATTGAGGCGCCAAGACGGGTCAAAGACGTTCGTAGGCTTGTCGGCTGCGTTGCTGCTCTAAGTAGGTTCATCTCCAACTCTGCCGAGAGCACCCTCCCCTTTTTTCAAAGTTTTGAAAAAGGCGGGTCCAATGAAATGGACTCTGGAGGCAGAGGCGGCGCTGCAAGATTTGAAGAAGTACCTCTCCTCCACGCCAATACTAGTCATACCTAAACCACAAGAGCCGTTGCTGCTATACCTAGCGGCGACGAATCAAGTGGTGAGCGCTACGCTAGTAGCACAGAGGGAACTTGAGGAAGAAGCAGCAGTAGCAGCGGAGCCATCGGATGATGGGCCGGAGCTCCCCCCGGCAAGGCACAGTCCCGGCAAGACAGAGTCTGTGCAGATGGGAGAAGTTGAACAGAAGAAGAAGATGGTGCAGCATCCGGTTTATTTTCTCAGTTCCCTCTTGCAGGGGGCTAGATCAAGATATTCTGGCTTGCAGAAGCTACTTTTTGGCCTCCTCATGGCCTCGAGAAAGCTACGCCACTATTTCCAAGCACACGAGATCACCGTCGTCACCCTCCTCCCTTTGCAGCGAATCTTGCACAACCCAGATGCGACTGGGAGGATTATGGAGTGGGCATTGGAGCTATCGAGCTTTGGCCTCAAGTTTCAAAGTACTTCAACGATCAAGAGCCGAGCCTTGGCAGAGTTCATACCTGAATGGACCACAACGCCCGATGAAGAGATTCAAGAGACCACCCTTCCCGGCAAGGAGACGTGTCACGATTGGATCATGTACTTTGATGGAGCTTTCTCACTACAAGGTGCTGGTGCCGGCGTGCTACTCGTCGCACCCACCGGAGAGCGCCTCAAGTACGTGGTCCAGATGCACTTTCCCTGGGAAAAATTGACGAACAACACGGCGGAGTACGAGGGATTGCTTGCTGGTCTCAGGATCGCGGCAGACCTCGGAATCAGGAAGCTCATCATCAGAGGTGATTCGCATCTCGTTGTCAAGCAGGTTAACAAGGATTACCAGAGCCCACTGATGGAGGCCTACGTGGATAAAGTGAGGAAGTTGGAAGAGCGTTTTGACGGGCTGCAAGCAGAGCATGTTCCCCGAGCAGCGAACAACATTGCCGACGACCGATCAAAACGCGCTGCCCTCAAGTTGCCTGTGGAACCAGGTACCTTTGTGCTTCAATTAACTCAGCCATCCGTTTAGCCATCAGCAGGGCAGAACAAGCAAAGGAAAGCAGGCCCCGGAAAGTACTTCCCCGCTGAGCTCCCAGGAGCCGCCGACAAGGACGTTGAAGGGTACCCCAAGCTTGCCAAAGGGCAGCAACCTCCGACAGGACCCCAAGCCCTGGCCGTAGAGGCAGCTACCCCCACGGCCAAAGATGAGCCTTTGGTCCTTGCCGTCGAGACCCAGGCTCCGGCATGGGCGTGGCACACTGTCCGTTTTCTCCAAACAGGGGAGCTCCCTGAGGAGCAGGAAGAGGCAGAGAAGGTAGCCCGTCGGTCCAACATGTACCAGTTTGTGAACGATGCCCTATACAGAAGGAGACCGAATGGCGTGAAGTTGAAGTGCATCCCTCGGGAGGACGGACTGAGGCTGTTGGCAGAGATACATGGATGCATCTGTGACTCCCACATAGGGTCAAGAGCCCTTGCCGGCAAAGCTTCTTCTGGCCCACCGCCCTCCAGGATGCAACTGTCCTAGTGACCAAGTGTGAAGCGTGCCAGTTCCATTCAAAGAAGCTTCATCAACCAGCTCAAGCCCTTCAAACAATCCCTCTTTCCTGGCCATTTTCAGTCTGGGGGCTCGACATACTGGGCCCCTTCCCCCATGCTGTCGGAGGCTTTGAGTACTTACGCTGCAATCGACAAGTTCACAAAGTGGCCAAAAGTGGAACCGGTGAGAAAGGTGACTGCACAATCAGCTGTCAAGTTCTTCAAGGGGATAGTCTACCGCTTTGGTGTGCCGAACAGAGTCATCACCGACAATGGCACGCAGTTCACAAGCCGCACCTTCATGCAATATATCCAAGACCTCGGTGGCAAGGTTTGTTTTGCTTCTATTGCTCATCCTAGAAGTAACGTCCAGGCTGAGAGGGCAAATGCAGAAGTGTTGCGAGGCCTCAAGACCAGGATTTTCGACAGACTGCATAAGTGCGGAAGGCGCTGGATTGATGAGTTGCCAACGGTTCTTTGGTCGATCAGAACGACGCCAAATCGAGCCACTGGCCAGACACCCTTTGCCCTGGTATACGGGGCAGAAGCAGTTCTCCCCACGGAACTCATATACGGGTCACCTTGAGTGCTCGCTTATGATGAGCTTGGGCAAGAGCTGTTGCGCCAAGATGATGGAACACTCCTGGAGGAAGATCGTCTTCAGGCTGCTGTGCGAGCTGCTCGCTACCAGCAAGCCTTGCCGCTACCATAGCCGCAAGGTTCATGCTCGAGGCCTTGAGGAAGGCGACCTTGTTCTTCGGCGAGTTATATCCGCCAAGAATTCCAACAAGTTGACGCCAAAGAGGGAAGGCCCTTATCGGGTAATACGAGTCACCAGGCCCGGCGCAGTCCGCCTGGAGACCGAAGATGGAATTCCACTGAGCAACTCCTGGATAATCGAACATCTTTGTAAGTTTTACCCATAAGGCGCGGTTGTCGGGCCTCCTGGCAGACCACTTTTTGTACAAGCCCTGCCGCCAAGGCATGTAACCCTTTGTACAAAGCCAGGCACAGACCCTGAGCAACAGATAAATAAATGAAGCGCCGACACCCTAGATTTAGCATGCATGCTAGGTTGAGTCTCTCTCTCTGGTAGGGTTGGTAGTGCCTGGCAGCCACTAACCCCCAGCATAGAGGTCGAGTGCGTGTCTTTCTGTCTCTTCCAATCCTCTTTTTGTTCACAGGATGCACAGGCGTCTCTATAGAACCATTTGGAGAAAAGAAGATGGATCGACACCCCGACCCCGGCAAGCCAAGGTTGCCGGGGGCTGCAGATCTAGATAAGTCTTTTTCCCCCATTGTGCACTTCCATATAAATCTTGAACGTACGAAACTTCATTCACCCCTAGGCCACCGTGCTCGCTCTTTCCTATCCCCAAAGACCCTTCTTTGGGCCAGAACTTGGTTGTAGTCGCGGTAGAAAGTGGACGAGCGAGGGGCCTAATCCTACTTTGCCCCTACCTCCGCCAAGGGTGTGAGTGTGGTCGGGCTATAAAGCGGGAGGACGACAAGGCTTGTTGCCAGACGACATTGTGTACTTAAAGCAACAAGGACTCGTTCCTTGGTGTGGGCCTCGCTCACGCACAAAAGAACCCGGCAAACCCCCTTTCCATTAATACGTTAATCAAACAAGTACAATTCATATGGAATGTGAACATGAGCAGGGGTTACAAGGTCTAAATTTGACAAATGCCCACAGGCTTAAGATCTAAAAAAACATAAGATGCCCGTAAACCCTTTCTTGTCCCTCTTCTCAGGAAGCGGATTAGGATAAGCAGGAGGGCAAAAGGAGTGCCTAGGCGAGGTACGAGCAGCAGAAGACACCAAGAGAGGGCTGGTGACGACGGTGCCGGGGACGAAGCCGAAAGATGAGGCAGCGGGCTGGCAATACGCGATGAAGGCGTCGGTGCCATCATACTCTGAGTTGACGGCCCGCCACCCGCCTTCTTCATCTTCTCCGGCCTTCCAGCGCGAGCCGCCAGAAGCAGCGGCCCCGAGAATTTCAAGGAGCTGGCTCAAGGAGCCGCCACCAAGAACTTCCCCGCCCCCGGCAGGTCATTCCCCCCGGGGAAAAGGCCAGGTGCAGATGGTGCTGCCGCCAGTGTCGCCTAGGGACGGGGCATCCGACGCCTAGTCGGACCCATCCACGTCGTCATCCCCGCTGGTCCCCTCCCCGTCGCCGTCGCTCGAGGAGGAGCTCTTGTCATCAGTCGAGCTCTCCCGCAGCACCCTAGCCTGTGTCCTGAGCGCCCAAAGACCTTGACGGAGAGCAGGTCGCTCTCCACTAACTTGAAAAGGAGAACGTGCCCCTTCATCAAGCAGTGGGCGTGTGCGAAAGTTTTCCAGCCCCAATGAAGAAACATTACATGAGGGGCGGGGAACCATGTGTTCACCCACATGTCGCCATTGCAACATCCCTTCATGTGAAGCCTTAGCCTCGGCGGCTGGTCGATCTCCAGCACCCTCAGGAACGCCTCGGGAAGACGAAGGCAGCTACGTGGCGGCTTGCATAGCTGCAAGATGAACTCCAACACCGTGCCCCCAACATGGCCGCTCGACGAAGTAGGAGGAGATGGTGGCGGAGATGGAGACGGAGATGGCGATGACGCGGGTGTCCCCCTTCCGCGCCCGCCTCTGCCTCAACCGCCTCGCCGACCGCGGCCCCATCCGGCACCTCCACCTCGAGCGTGGCCTTCGCCTTGGGCGGCTAGCTCTTCCTTGACCGCCGCGTCTCTCTGGCGGGAGGAGGACCTGGTCGCCTCCGCGAAAGGATGGCCGCGGCCACGCCCTCTCTCCATGGCAGTGGATGGAGAATGGAGATGAAGGGAAGACGCGAGAAGATGCCTCTTCTCCTTCTCCTGAGTCCCCTTTTTATAGCCAAGCGGGGAAGGATAAGAACCGGATCTACGCCTCTGAACAGCCCGTTCAAGTCTGGCTCATTAAGTTACAAGCGAGGTCATCAACCGCCCTCCCCGCCCAATCAAAGGCGCATAAGTATCAGCCATAGCACGCCTTCCCATATCCCGCGCGTCTGTTACCTACCCCGCGCCATGCATGCAGCGTACGTGGCGAAAGGGGCGGGTGTAGTGGGAAACACGGAACGGCGGTTCCCAGGCTGGGAGAGTAAATGAGCAGCGCCCTTGCAGTTTTCCCTCTTTTATAGGGAAGACGCAAGCCACCTCTTTACTATTCACCACGGGATGACGCAAGCATGATGCGGTCATCACACGCACGACCCCACGTCACGCATTCAACGCTGTCGTGGGGAAGCGCAACTTGCGAAGGAGTTACCGCAGTAAAATTCTGCCACGTGTGCCCGCGCACCGTTCTGGGCCCGGCCCAACAACACTCTCCTCTTATGTGTGGCCTAGGCCCGGGGGCTCCTGTCGGTGTACAAAAGTAGGGGCCTTCTATACCCCTTTACTTGTGCACGGGCAGTTGTAGCCACACCTACGGCCACGCTTGGCGGGGCAGAGGAAGCAAGGAACAAGACTACCAGAGCTGCGCAGAGACCAGAGGCGCGAAGAGCGAAGGGGCAAGGTGGGTTTCCCCCGGCAACAGCCTTGCCGGGGACGACCTACGCTGCCCCGGCAAGGGCCTTGCCGGGGCAACTTACCCAACACCAGCAAGACCGCCACCCTTGAGCCTGAGAGTTCCGACACCATTGACAACATTGGAGCCAAGGCTCGGGAGGTGCCTGCATGGTGGCATGCAGATCTTTGTGAATACTGGAGGCCTGCAAGACCAGATGAGAACCAGAAGACGAAGGCCCCCCGGCAAGACCCTTGCCGGGGACGCCCACAAGACCCCGGCAAGACCCTTGCCGGGGACATCTGCGGGGCCACAACCGGGCCCGCACTTACCAAGGTTTCGCTACCCCATGGCCGTCCCGACGTAGCAGCCTGCCTGCCAACTAGGCACGCACCTACGTGGCAGCATGCAGCTTCTAGGCCAACCAAGCAAGCACCTGCGTGGTGGCATGCGGATCTTCGTGAAGACCCTGCCACCGCACCAGCGCAGCAGCCAGCCAGCGTGGCGCTGCATGCCTCGTCAGCTTGGACGCGCGTCAAAGCGAGGCGAGGCAGCGACAGACGAGACGAGCTTCCTTGCCGTCCCCGATAAAGCAAGAGGACACGTCGACAGCGCATTAAATGCATTTTGTCCTATGATGTCAGGAGATAAACTTGTACACTATAGACACTTTCCACGTCCTGTGTGCCGCTGTGGCAGCTCCTTTGACATATAAAAGGAGGCCCGAGGTGTACTGAGGAAGGATTCGGACTTTTCGGCTAGGCATGCACCGCAGCTAGTTCAAGAACTCAAGAACACCAAATATACACCAAAGCAGGATTAGGGTATTACGCATCGCTTGCGGCCCGAACCTGGATAAAACTCCCCCGTTTTGATTTTCTAAACCCGCTCTTTCCACAGCCCCGCGCCCCGTCAACCATAGTAGGGTTTCCCTGTGATCCCATAGGTGTCGTTTCCCCAACACCTCCCATACTCAAATAGCTATCTCGCACGACGCCTCCTAGCCAATAAATAAGATCACGCGTGGCGGCGCGTAAATGGTTAGTAGAACGCCCACGGTTTCAATAATACTCGTGTTTTCGATTGTGACATGGCAGCTCTTGTTCCAAAATGACTTTGTTTATTGTTAATATGTGCGCCTTCACTAATCGGACAAAAAAATTACCATGTCATGTTGGTGCCATGTGAAGGCAACATGCTGAGTTTCATGATTTTCACGCGAGTTTTGGATTTACAGGAATTTAAAAACCAAGTTTCTCGACGTTTCCGGGTGAGCCACGACACCCAGATGTTTGAAATTCATTCCCATTTCTTGCATGGGACCTAAACATTCACCCAAGGACACATATATGTTTTTCAACCCATTTTGGTGCACTGGAGTATGTGCATGTAGTTCAAATTTGAATTATGCACATTAAATACCTGGAAAACTCAATTAATGTATAAAAAAGGCCAGACAAACCCGGATTAATTCCAAAATTTAGCACGATAATCCTACTGGTCTATGTTGCCTCTATAAAAAATTCAAGGCGGGAAGAGGCGGTGTATGTCATTTCGTAGACAGAGGTGACTCGTGCCCTCTCGGAACCTTGAGGCTTCTTGAGAGAAGCTCCAGTTTGTAAGAAGCTTATACCAAAACTTGTCCCAAATTGGACAAATTTTTACCACAGCATGTTGGTACCTTTTTATGATACCATGCCAAGTTTCGTGATTTTCTGGCGATTTTTGGATTTACAAAATTTAAAAGCAAGAATCTCAATGTTTCCGGCTGAGCCACGATGCTGAGGTGTTTGAAATTCATTCCCATTTCTTGCATGGGACCTGAACATTCACCCAAGTACACATATATGATTTTTCAACTCATTTCGGTGCACTGGAGCATGTGCTTGTAGTTCAAATTTGAATTACGCACATTAAATACCTAGAAACTCAATTAATGTATTAAAAAGGCCAAACAAACCGTAAATAATTCTAAATTTTAACACGACACTCATATAGTTGCATGTTCAATGCGGATAAATGTTCTAGCAATTCAAACACCGTCCTTTCCCTCTGTAACACCATTTTGTCTTTCAAATCAGAATGAAAAAAATCAGGTGCACCGCAAATAGTTTACTAGCATTAATTGTGTGTGATGTGATATAAAATATCTTGGCTCACCCTCTTGTATGGCTTACGCCGAAAGCTTCATCATCTATAGTCCACCCCCGCGCTTCAACCACACTTGCGCGCCAGTTTCTCGCGGCACCGAGTGAAAATTTTCGGCAACCGCAGAAATATCTAGCTCCCCGCCCTCCCCTGACCAAAAGCCACATATCCACTGTTCCTACTTTCTTTCCAAGTTCAAACCTTTACTTCTTACTTGGAGCGCCACCTCCTCGCCGATGACCCTTCTTCTTGCTGCGCGACCTCGTCGATATAGTCAGGTAATCCACACCCCACTCCCATCCTCCTCCTTCTCAATCCCACATGCCCCGGCCGACGGCACGACACCTTCTACCCAAATCACTGCCCCATCCTCCAAATATGCGCCGCCCACAGCCATTTTGCATGCTATATAGCGAGGATCTTAGGAGCATCTAGCAGCGGGGAAGCAAATTGTGGCCGCACGCGCGGATGAGGTCGCAATGGCCGCCATGCGTGCCGACCTTCAGATCTTGGAGGAGCACCTCGCCTTCTGGTATGTCTCCAACATATCTAAATTTTTTTATTGTTCCATGCTATTATATTATCCATCTTGGATGTTTTATATGCATCATTATTCTATTTTACGTCATTTTTTGGGACTAACCTATAAACCTAGTGCCCAGTGCCAGTTGCTGTTTTTTCCTTGTTTTTATCTTTTACAGAAAATGTGACAGCCTGATTTTTGGCCCTTTCTTTTTCTTTTGTTTTTCTGAGGTTTTTGCTTGAGTTTTCTTTTTCCGTGGCTTTGTGGTCTGGAAAGTGAAGAAGATGAACTCTTCTTTGCTTCCAGAGTGGCTTGTCATACCCAAATCCTTCCCTAGACCCTGTCATTTTCATCCTAGCCCAAATCCCAATATTCTTTTGGGAATATTCCTTTTCAATTAAAGGAATAACTCAAATTTCCCTAGGTTGTGAAGCAACCTTTATTTCCATCACTCCTAAAATTCCCAAATAATTATCATAAATTGTTTGGGTCATATATTTCTCAAATATGGCAAAATATTTCATTTGTCATGTTTATCATCATGCTCAAATAATTCATTTCCTATTCTGCCCTAAATGGCACATTGTGAAGCAAGTGCTATTTTCCTTTTCCCAATTGACCTCAAACTCCTTGGACACCTTTTCCTGTCCATATCATTGCCACATGCCAAAATGCAATCTCATTTTCCTAGCAATTATTTAATTATGATTTTCCAAAGTTTCTATCCAGAAAGAAGCTTTGTGAAGGAGGTGCAAGCTAGGAATATCCAAATGAGTTGCCATTTTGCATGATCAGTCATATCATCATATCATAGCCCTCCACCAAAGTAAAGCTCATTTAATGCCTCCATGTGAGCTCATCTTCAATTCTTTGATTTTGTCCAAAATTTCAGTTTGTGAAGCAAGTATATTTTATCTTGCTCCATTATGGCTGCCAATTTTTCTAGGCCTTCTATTATCCATATAACCTACCTCCACCCATTTTGGGCATGGTTCATCAAGCCATTATTCCTCTAGAATTTTTCCAAGTTTCTGTCCAGAATGAAGCTTTGTGAAGCAAGTGCCACTTTGGTATTTCCAAATGGCATGAAATCTTTACAGCAGCTTCATACCATCATATAACCCCTCTCTGCCAGATTTCAGCTCATGACAATCAAGTATGTGAGTGTATCATCCAAACCCCTAATTCTGGCCAGTTTTGCACTTTCTACAGCAACCCTCATCTAAACTTCTCTTCTTAGTCTGATTTTTGGTGATCAAAATCACCTTAGTGTGTGATCATCGCCAGACAAACTCTTTACCATGTTACCTAGCTGGTTTAACCACAGAGAGTTACAAACACCTTCTTACTGATTTACTTTTGGAGCTAAGTGCAAATCTCTTCTTTGCCGTTGGACCGGTTTATTTCTTCAGTTGGACTAAGGGCACCAAGGTAAATCTATTGGACATGGTCGGCCACGCCAAAGAGCACCGCTTGCGCCAGTGCACGTGGTGACCACGCTTGCGTCATGGCTGAACGCGTGCTATGGCTTGTTCCGGCCACTCTGCTCGTCTCCTCCCTCCTCGTCTCGGCCTCCATTCATGTCTAGTAGCTCCCCCGTGATGCCCTGCATCGCCCTGAATCAGTGCCTCATCGTGGTTCGCCATAAATGAGCCGCTAGCTCCATACCCGTGCGATGCCCAGCCACTGACCTCCATTAGAGCACTGCTCAAGCTCGCTAGCGTGCTCTAGAGCCTTCCCCTCGGCTATATAAGCGTGCCCCAAGTCCTCCCGCAGCTCACCCATCTCTCCCTCGCCTCATTTGGTCACCAGGATCGCCCCATCTCGCTGGAGTCCGCCGTTTTCCTCCATGGCCGCCTCGGCCTCGGCTTGGTTCCGACCAACCCAAGCCTCCTCTCCTCCTCCTACCATGTCCACTGACTCCCCCTCGTCCCACTGAGCCGCCCCACCACCTCGCCCCTCGCCGGAGTGCACCGTGGCCGTGGCCTCCACGTTCGGCCGCCGCCCCCTCCTCTCGGACACCACTCCAGCTCGGCCATTCGGACCTCCTCCCCCTCTCCCGTCTCCACCAAGGCACTCCCCACACCTCCGCCAGCCTCCCCATCTCCTCCGTTCGTCGCTAGAGTGCCCGCATCACCGGAGAACCCCGCCTCCCGAAGCTTCCTGTGCTCCCCATGGCGCTGCCCTCCCCTCCTCCACGCGCCTCCCCGGTGGCCGTACTCGCTCTAGATGGGTGTGGTTGGTCGCTGCGGTCCAGCCGGTGGCCGCGTCGTGGCCAAAGGCCACCGGAGCGGGCCGGCCCCTTCGCTGGAGCCCGCCTCTGCTTCGCCTCTGCCTCGCCTCTGTCTCGGTCAGGGCCCGAGCGAGGTAGAAGACGAGCAACGCCTGGCCCATCACCTGACCACGTGGGACCCGCCTGTAAGTGGCCCAAGGCCCAGGTACACGTGGATAAGTGGAAGCGCCTTCTGGGACCCGTTGGTGATAAATTTTTCACAGGTTAGTCCCTGTTCTTCCAACCTTCACAACTTTTCCACCGTAACTCCGAATGAGCCCCTCCGAGAGAGAACTGTTTCCAGCAAATCTTTCCGCGAGCTTCTCGCACTTCTTCCTGGTGTTTTCTTCACCCCCAGGCAAGCCACAATACCCACTTGCATGATAGTCATGCAGTAGCCATGGTTTTCAACTTGGATATTTATTAAATGTTTGCTTGTTTAAAATATGGTTATCGTTGTTGCTTCTGGGTTAGTGCTTACTTTCTTGTTATGTTGTTATGCACCTGGTTATCATGCCCTGCTAGTTGCCATTATTCCTTTCATATGCTTATGCTTGCTAGTAGTACATGTTGATGTCGGTAATGGTCTTCGGTGCATGACATTGTCTGTTCCGAGTGCCGTTGTTATGCATGTTTCATTGCATCCCGTTGGTTAAATGCTTGCACTGTTGTTATGTTCTTGCATGATATTTATTGATGCTAGTGGTCATGCTATGTTTCTGAGAAGTATGTACTTGTGATGTTCATGTTAGTCAGTATGCCATGCTCAGTTGGATATGATTCATTATTGATATAGTGGATAGTTATGTCGTACTCTCATGCTTATGTTGATATCATGCTCATGCTTTGCAATTGCATCATGTTATTTTATCATGGCTCAGCATATTTGCATTCAAGTTTAATCGGATTAAATTGAACTTGAACAACTATTGGCTGAGTCATGGTGCCACCATATCGAGCTGACCAATGCAACCACACTTGCCGGTATGGGAAGGTCCTAACTGGGTCTATTGTCGTGCCTCTCGCCGGTGCCTCCAACTAGGGAAGGTTATGGGCGTGCTTACCCTGATCAGGTAGGATGACATAACCTTGTGTGCCCGTAGATTGGATGATAAGCGCTTTTGTCCCTGTTTGGGACGGGCCACGACGGTGGCCGTTGTGTCTTTGGTAGACACGGGGCCACCCATGACTTAGCCCAAAGGGGAGTTGGTCGGAGTGGCCGGGAGAGTGTCATGGCAGTAGATCGGTTTTGTCAGAACGCCTTTGGTCCACCTGAATGGGAGTGCGAGGCCATGGGTTCCGTAGTGTGGGTACAGTGTACTAACCTCTGCAGAGTGTATATTAAATCTATCGATAGACGCGCCTGCGGATAAGGGCCCAGTTCGTGTCGGTTCCACTGTGAGTCAACAGTATTAATAATAACTTGATTAATGACAACCCCGGTTGGACGATGAGATAAGTTGGTTGTGATCGCCGGAAAGATCACCGTGTAAGACCAAGTGTTGGTCATGGTTGTGATCGCCGGAAAGATCACCGTGGTATCGACGATACCGAGTTGTTGTACATTCGTGATGTTGTGCGAGAATCGTGGGTAAAAATCAAGCTCCTTGTGGTCATTTAATGATTACTACGGTATTGTTTATACCAAGCTTGATTTGATCTGAGATGATCGTGTGATGTCCGAGGTTGGTAAGTGATGCATGTGATGGTTACGAGGTAACCCGAACAGAATAAATTGTGCATGTAGTGTCATCATGTTGCATGCTAGTATCATCAGATTTATATGTTCATGCCATGATCATATATTGTCCTAGCGATATTATGTTCATATTGTTCATGCCATGTTATCCTAATGACCTCATGATAATCCCTGATTAACCTGTAATTGCCATGCTGTTGTTTGTCTTGAATGCGTCTGGTTATTGTGAGCTTGCAAGTACATTCAATGTACTGACCTGGTGTGTCATGCCAGCTTGCAGGTCGTGCCTGGATTGCTTGCTTGTTTGGTGTTGTTCCTGTGTTCGCGAGCTAGGATAAAGCGTTCCAGCCAGAGTCCCTGCGGAGTGGAGTTCACCACCGTTGTCGTTGTTCCGCTGCTAGAAGTTTTTCTGCTGCTTCGAGTTGTTCTACTGCTTGCATAGAGCAACTGAGGATGGCGTAGTGTCGTCGTGCCGATGTTATTCATTGTAACATCAGAGACCTTATATTCATATTCATGTAATAATAGTAAGCTAGTTTGTTCTATGTTAAGCAGTGCCGTATTCCGGAAGACTTCTCCTCGATCTTTGGGCTGGAATACGGGGCGTTCCGGTTTTCTCTGAGCCGGGGTGCCACAGAAAGTCAATACCAAACGGAGTCCAAACGGAACGAAACTTTGTGACGATTTTTCTTGGACTAGAAGACACCCACGAAGCTTCGAGGGGGGAGCCAGAAGAGCCACGGGTGATCCACAAGCTCACCAGGCGCGCCCTGGGGGGCGCGCTATGAGCTTGTGGGCCCCCGAGACTCCTCCAACCCTAAAATCAGCTCCATAAATACCAAAATATCCCCCGTATACCAAGGGGCACACCAAAAATACTTTTCCGCCGCCGCAAGCTTCTGTCCTCGTGAGATCCCATCTTGGGGCCTTTCCGGTACTCTGTCCGAGGGGGATTCGATCACGGAGGGCTTCTACATCAACCTTGCTGCCCTTCCGATGATGTGTGAGTAGTTTACCACAGACCCTACGGGTCCATTGCTAGTAGCTAGATGGCTTCTTCTATCTCTTTGATATTCAATACAATGTTCTCCTCGATGTTCTTGGAGATCTATTCGATGTAATCTTCTTTTGCGGTGCGTTTGTTGAGATCCGATGAATTGTGGATTTATGATCAGATTATCTATGAATATTATTTGAGTCTTCTTTGAACTCTTGTATGCATGATTAAGATAGCTTTGTATTTCTCTCTGATCTATTGATTTATTTTGGCCAACTAGATTGATTTTTCTTGCAATGGGAGAGGTGCTTTATTTTGGGTTCAATCTTGCGGTGTCCTCACCCAGTGACAGAAGGGGTAGCGAGGCACGTATTTGTATTGTTGCCATTAAAGATAAAAATATGGATTTTGTACCATATTGACTGGATCTATCCCCCTACATCATGTCATCTTCCTTAAGGCGTTACTCCGTTCTTGGTAACTTAATACACTAGATGCATGCTGGATAGCGGTCGATGTGTGGAGTAATAGTAGTAGATGCAAAATTGTTCTACTTGTCACGGACGTCATGCCTATATTCATGATCATTGCCTTAGATATCGTCATAACTTTGCGCTTTTCTATCAATTGCTCCACAATAATTTGTCTACCCACCGTATGCATTCTATCAAGAGAGAAGCCTCTAGTGAAAACTATGGCCCCCGGGTCTATTTTTATCATAATTTTATCATATTATTTTCAGATCTATAAAACCAAAAACCCAAACATACCCTTCTGCAATTTATTTACCTTTACTTTATTTTGCACTTTTATTTATCTTTTATACCTATCTCTATCAGATTTCATCCTTGCAAGTAACCGTGAAGGGATTGACAACCCCTTTATCGTGTTGGGTGCAAGTATTTGTTTGTTTGTGTAGGTGCTATCATTGGAGACTTGTGTGTTCCTCCTACTGGGTTGATACCTTGGTTCTTAACTGAGGGAAATACTTATCTCTACTTTGTTGAATCACCCTTTCCTCTTCAGGGAAAAAAACAATGCAAGCTCAAGAAGTAGCAGGAAGAAATTTTGGAATCGTTGCCGGGGAGGTTCTACATCAAGCCTACCAAGTACTGATACGTCTCCAACGTATCTATAATTTATGAAGTATTCATGCCATGTTTACAATAATTTTATATGGTTTTGGTATGATTTGAATGGAACTAACCCGGACTTACGATGTTTTCAGCAGAACTACCGTGGTGTTGTTTTTTGTGCAACGAAACTTTTTCACGATTTTTTTGGAACAAAAGAGGCACTATAAGCTTTGTGGGAGGGCCAGAAGAGCCACGAGGTGGCCACAAGCAACCAGGGCACGCCAGCCCCCTCTGGTGCGCCCTGGTGTCTTGTGGGACCCTCGTGGCCCATCTCAGCGTGAAACCGACGCCAAAAAATCATATAAATACATAACCCCCAATTGTGTTGGAAAGATCATGATATATATATCCAATTGGATGTAAGTTATCATGAACTATTATTGTTGACAATACCCTTGAGGTAAAGGGTTGGGAGGCGAATCTATAAGCCCCTATCTTTCTCTGTGTCCGATTAAAACTTTGAACCCATAAATATCACGTGAGTGTTAACAATTATGAAAGATTAAATGATAGTTGAGTATGTGGAGTTTGCTAAATCAAAGCTCTGACATAGACCCTTCCTGCAAATGAGATGAATTGCAATTGTTTGATGACTGAGAATATAGTTTGTTAGTTTCAAGAAAGTTTATGATCTATACTTTAACATGTGAATAGCTTGTTACTTGATCATGAAAAGTTTTATGAAGATGAGCTACTGTTATGATATATAATGATGCTATAAAAAGTGTTTGAAATTATCGTTGATGAAACTTATGCACTTGCTAGCATTCACACTTCATAAATTATTTCTTTTATCATTTACCTACTCGAGGACGAGCAGGAATTAAGCTTGGGGATGCTGATACGTCTCCAATGATCTATAATTTATGAAGTATTCATGCCATTATATTATCAACCTTGGATGTTTTATATGCATTTATATGCTATTTTATCTGATTTTTTGGACTAACCTATTAACCTAGTGCCCAGTGCCAGTTTCTGTTTTTTCCTTGTTTTTGAGTTTTACAGAAAAGGAATATCAAACGGAGTCCAATTGACGAGCCAATTTTTGACGATTTTTTATGGACCAAAAGAAGACCCCGGAGTAAAAGAGTTGGGCCAGGAGAGTCCCGGGGGGGCCACGAGGGTGGGGGCGCGCCCACCCCCCCCCCCCCCCCCCCCAGGCGCGTGGGCCTGCCTCGTGGATGCCTCGGGCACCTCCTTGACGTGAGACCGACGCCAAAAATTCCTATAAATACAGAAACCTCGGTAAATTAACCTAGATTGGAAGTTCCGCCGCCGCAAGCCTCTGTAGCCACGAGAAATCAATCTAGGCCCTCTCCGGCACCCTGCCGGAGGGGGCCATCATCACCGGTGGCCATGGAGGAGTATCCTGGAGAGGCCATCATCGCCATGAAGGCCAAGGATCAGAGGGAGAACCTTTCCCCATCTAGGGGGGAGGCCATGGAGGAGGAAGCACAAGGGGGAGAACCTCTCCTCCTCTCTCTTGGTGGCACCGGAGTGCCATCGAGAGGGGAATCATCGCCGCGGTGATCGTCTTCATCAACATCACCACCATCATCACCATCCTCATCTCTTTTACGCGGTCCACTCTCCCGCACCCCGCTGTAATCCCTACTTGAACATGGTGCTTTATGCTACATATTATGATCCAATGATGTGTTGCCATCTTATGATGTTTTGAGTAGATATCTTTTGTCCTTGGATTGATTGATGATATAGATTGGTACGAGTTGTATGTTTTATTTTGGTGTTGTCCTATGGTGCCCTCCGTGTTGCGCAAGCGTGAGGGATTCCCGCTGTAGGGTGTTGCAATACGTTCATGATTCGCTTATAGTGGGTTCCTCTAGTGACAGAAGCATAAACCCAAGTAAGGGGGTTGTTGCGTATGGGATAAAGGGGACTTGACGCTTTAATGCTATGGTTGGGTTTTAGCTTAATGATCTTTAGTAGTTGCGAATGCTTGCTAGAGTTCCAATCATAAGTGCATATGATCCAAGTAGAGAAAGTATGTTAGCTTATGCCTCTCCCTCATATGAAATTGCAATGACGACTATCGGTCTTGATAACAATTGCCTAGGACAATTCCGCACACCGATCCATCATTATTCCACACTCGCTATTTATATTATTTAGTAATATATTCTAAATTTATGATAACAGCACCTACTTTTATATTTTAGCTCTCCGATATCATACAAAGTTATCCTCTTCATACCCACAACGTAGTTTTATTTCTCGTTCCTAGTTGGAATCAAACGTTCGGTGTACATAGAGTCGTATCAGTGGCAGATAGGGCTTCAGAGAATATTGATCTTACCTTTAGCTCCTTGTGGATTCGACACTCCATACTTATCACTTCCATCTTTGGAAATTGCTACGATGATTCCCTGCACTTGGGGATTATCAAGCTCTTTTCTGGCGCCGTTGCCGGGGAGCAATAGCGTGGGGTTGATATTCTCGTGTGTGCTTGTTTGCTTTCTTCACTAAGTAGATTTTGTTTTTTTCCTTTTTGTTTTTGTTTAGTTGTGGGTGAAACATACAAAAAAAATTAAAGAATGAAAATACAAAAAAAATTTACTTGCCTCTCATGCCTAAAAAGTTTTTCAAAAAGAGAAGTGATTGGAAAGTTATGCATTGAAGAAGTGAGGGTCGACCTTGAGCACTTGTGTTCATCCTCACACAAAAAATGTAGAATTTTTCATGGAAGTTTCTCTGTAAATAATTATCCCCTTGTGTATATCCATTGTATTATAAAAATAATGTGCCAAGCTTTGGTTTTAGGATGATTAGATTGCTTGTTTACTATGTGCAGAACAAAAACAGAAACTTTGGCTGTAGCATGTGAATTTACATTTTTTACTGGAAAGTCAAATGGGTCTGAAACTTTTTGCACATTACTTCTGTACAAATTGTTCAAATTTTCATATTTATTTCATAATTAGGAATTACAGAAGTTTACTAAACTACCATATTACTACAGACTGTCCTGTTTTTGACAGATTCTGTTTTTCGCGTGTTGTTTGCTTATTTTGATGAATCTATGGCTAGTATCGGGGGGTATGAGCCATAGAGAAGTTGGAATACAGTAGGTTTAACACCAATATAAATAAATAATGAGTTCATTACAGTACCTTAAAGTGGTAGTTTGCTTTATTACACTAACGGATCTCACAAAGTTTTTGTTAAAGTTTTGTGTGGATGAAGTGTTCCAAGATCGAGGAGCTATCAATATGAGAAGAATAAACAGAGGCAAGAGTTCAAGCTTGGGGATTCCCAAGGAACTCCAAGTAAATATTTAAGAGGATACTCAAGCATCTAAGCTTGGGGATGCCCCGGTTGGCATCCCATCTTTCTTCTTCAACAATTATCGGTATACCTCGGTTTTTGTTTTGTTCACATGATGTGTGTCCTTTGTGTTTTTTTCTTTTTCTTTAAGAACCATGCTAGTATGAGATGTCCCTTCATAAATTTATAGAATACTTCATGTTCTTCACTTATATCTTTTAAGTATGATCTTATAGAATTGCTCTTTGTGCTTCACTTAAATCTTTTGAGTATGGTTTTATAGAATGCTTCGTGTGCTTCACTTATACATTTTGAGCTTGGATATTGGTTAGTCTATATTAATTGTAGAATGCTCCATGAACTTCACTTAGATCTTTTGGAGTATGAGTAATACTATCATTTAAAGTGGGTTTGGAAGAGTGTCAACTTTAGGAATTAGTGATCCCACTATTTTGGAGGGTGTTGAATCTTAGTGTGATATTTATGAAAGTGGATTTGGAAGAGTGCCAACTTTAGCTAGTAATGATTTCACTATTTTGGAAGAGGTTCCAATTGAGTATGAGAACAAATTTTCTATCCATGATGCTACTGAAAATTATTATGAGGGAGGAATACATGCTTGTAGGAGTTGCAATAATACCAAGTTTCCTCTCTAAGTGCTTAAAGTTTTGAAGTTATACTTGTTTTGCCTTCATATGCTAGTTGATTGTTGTTCTTATAAATGGTGTGCTCACAAAATCCCTAGGCATGGGAAGTGGTTTATTTTTAAATGTGCTAGTCATATTCTTCATGATGCTCTCTTTATGTTTCAATTCTTTTCTTTTATGTGAGCATCGTTGAAATCATCATGCCTAGCTAAAAGGCACTAAAGAAAAGCGCTTGTTGGGAGACAACCCAATATTTAGCCTTACTGTTTTTGTGTCTTTACATGATTAAGGTACTGTAGTAATCATTTTTTATAGCTTTTGTTTCAATAAAGTGCCAAGTAAGACCTTTGGGAAGACTTGGGTGAAAGTTAATGTGATCTTGCTGTAAAAAACAGAAACTTTGCGCTCACGAGATTAGCTGTCATTTTTTACAGAAGATTGCTTTTGAGTTGATTCTTTTTGAAGAAGATTAATAGAGAAATTCCTCACGTCCACCAATTTATTTAATAATTTTTGGGGTAGCATAAGTATGGTTTATGTTCAGATCATTACAGACTGTTCTGTTTCTGACAGATTATGTTTTCATTACATAGTTTGCTTGTTTTCTAGTTTCTATGGCTTATATGTCTCAATATAAATTGAAGAAATGATATTGTACAGTAGAAATTGTGTGGGAAAAATTATGAACCTTGTATTAGACAGCACCAAAGTGGATGGTTTACTCTTTATCATACTAACCTATCTCACGAAGTTTTGTTAAGTTTTGTGTGATTGAAGTTTTCAAGCTTTGGGTGAGATATCGATATGAGGAGAATAAGGAGTGGAAAGACCCTAAGCTTGGGGATGTCCGAGGCACCCCAAGGTAATATTCAAGGAAGACTCAAGTACCTAAGCTTGGGGATGCCCCAGAAGGCATCCCCTCTTTCGTCTTCAAAACTATCGGTATACCTTACTCGGAGCTATATTTTTATTCGTCACATGATATGTGTTCTGCTTGGAGCGTATTTTCAATTTTACTTGCTGTTTGAATAAAATCATTGGATCTGAAATATTGAATGAAAAAGAATCCTCCCATGGCTAGTTAATTATTTGACTACTCAGTGTTCTTCACTCATATCTTTTGGAGTAGTTTGTCATTTACTCATGTGCTTCACGTATATCCTATGAGTAAATGGTTGAATGAATTGAATGTCATAAATCTGAATTTATATAAGTTTCATATGCTTATAACATGGGGAGTAATGACTTCACACATAATAAGTATATGTAGTAAACTTATTGAAAGTTAGCAAACGTACAATTGGTCACATGAACAATTCATGAAAGAATATTGAAGGAAGAGGGATTTCACATATAAATATACTATCTTGGACATATTTTGTAATTGTGAGCACTCATTAAAATATGACATGATAAAAGGTTGATGTTGGACCAGGAAGACAACGTAATGGGTTATGTTTTCTTATATCCGAAGTAAAGTATATTGTCTTGGATCATCCAACATGTTGAGTTTGCCTTTCCCCCTCATGCTAGCCAAATTCTTTGCACCAAGTAGAGATACTACTTGTGCTTCCGAATATCCCTTAAACTAGTTTTGCCATGAGAGTCCACCATACCTACCTATGGATTGAGTAAGATCTTCAACTAAGTTGTCATCGGTGCATGCAATAAAAATTGCCCTCTAAATATGTATGATCTATTAATGTGGAGAAAATAAGCTTTATACGATCTTGTGATGTGGAAGAAATAAAAGCGACGAACTGCATAATAAAGGTCCATATCACAAGTGGCAATATAAAGTGACGTTCTTTTGCATTAAGATTTTGTGCATCCAACCATAAAAGCGCATGACAACATCTGCTTCCCTCTGTGAAGGGCCTATCTTTTACTTTTATCTTCTACCTTATGCAAGAGTCATGGTGATCTTCACCTTTCCTTTTTACATTTTATCCTTTGGCAAGCACATTGTGTTGGAAAGATCCTGATATATATATATATCCAATTGGATGTAAGTTATCATGAACTATTATTGTTGACAATACCCTTGTGGTAAAAGGTTGGGAGGCGAATCTATAAGCCCCTATCTTTCTCTGTGTCCGATTAAAACTTTGAACCCATAAATATCACGTGAGTGTTAGCAATTATGAAAGATTAAATGATAGTTCAGTATGTGGAGTTTACTAAATCAAAGCTCTGCCATAGACCCTTCCTGAAAATAAGATGAATTGCAATTGTTTGATGACTGAGAATATAGTTTGTTAGTTTCAAGAAAGTTTATGATCTATACTTTAACATGTGAATAGCTTGTTACTTAATCATGAAAAGTTTTATGAAGATGAGCTACTGTTATGATATATAATGATGCTATAAAAAGTGTTTGAAACTATCGTTGATGAAACTTATGCACTTGCTAGCATTCACACTTCATAAATTATTTCTTTTATCATTTACCTACTTGAGGACGAGCAGGAATTAAGCTTGGGGATGCTGATACGTCTCCAACGTATCTATAATTTATGAAGTATTCATGCCATTATATTATCAACCTTGGATGTTTTATATGCATTTATATGCTATTTTATATGATTTCTTGGACTAACCTATTAACCTAGTGCCCAGTGCCAGTTTCTGTTTTTTTCCTTGTTTTTGAGTTTTACAGAAAACGAATATCAAACGGAGTCCAATTGACGAGCCAATTTTTGACGATTTTTTATGGACCACAAGAAGACCCCGGAGTAAAAGAGTTGGGCCAGGAGAGTCCCCGGGGGGCCACGAGGGTGGGGGTGCGCCCAACCCCCCCCCCCCCCCAGGCATGTGGGCCTGCCTCGTGGATGCCTCGGGCACCTCCTTGACGTGAGATCGATGCCAAAAATTCCTATAAATACAGGAACCTCGGAAAATTAACCTAGATCAGAAGTTCCGCCGCCGCAAGCCTCTGTAGCCACGAGAAATCAATCTAGGCCCTCTCCGGCACCCTGCCGGAGGGGGGCCATCATCACCGGTGGCCATGGAGGAGTATCCCGGAGAGGCCATCGTAGCCATGAAGGCCAAGGATCAGAGGGAGAACCTTTCCCCATCTAGGGGGGAGGCCATGGAGGAGGAATCACAAGGGGGAGAACCTCTCCTCCTCTCTCTTGGTGGCACCGGAGTGCCATCGAGAGGGGAATCATCGCCGCGGTGATCGTCTTCATCAACATCACCACCATCATCACCATCCTCATCTCTTTTACGCGGTCCACTCTCCCGCACCCCGCTGTAATCCCTACTTGAACATGGTGCTTTATGCTACATATTATGATCCAATGATGTGTTGCCATCTTATGATGTTTTGAGTAGATATCTTTTGTCCTTGGGTTGACTGATGATATAGATTGGTACGAGTTGTATGTTTTATTTTGGTGCTGTCCGATGGTGCCCTCCGTGTCGCGCAAGCGTGAGGGATTCCCGCTGTAGGGTGTTGCAATACGTTCATGATTCGCTTATAGTGGGTTGCTTGAGTGACAGAAGCATAAACCCAAGTAAGGGGGTTGTTGCGTATGGGATGAAGGGGACTTGATGCTTTAATGCTATGGTTGGGTTTTACCTTAATGATCTTTAGTAGTTGCGGATGCTTGCTAGAGTTCCAATCATAAGTGCATATGATCCAAGTAGAGAAAGTATGTTAGCTTATGCCTCTCCCTCATATGAAATTGCAATGACGACTATCGGTCTTGATAACAATTGCCTAGGACAATTCCGCACACCGATCCATCATTATTCCACACTCGCTATTTATATTATTTAGTAATATATTCTAACTTTATGATAACAGCACCTACTTTTATATTTTAGCTCTCCGATATCATACAAAGTTATCCTCTTCATACCCACAACGTAGTTTTATTTCTCGTTCCTAGTTGGAAGCAAACGTTCGGTGTACGTAGAGTCGTATTAGTGGCAGATAGAGCTTGAGAGAATATTGATCTTACCTTTAGCTCCTTGTGGGTTCGACACTCCATACTTATCACTTCCATCTTTGTAAATTGCTACGATGATTCCCTGCACTTGGGGATTATCATGAACCCGACCGTCGACTACATCAACCTGCCAGCTTATGAAGCCGGCCCGCCGGCTGAGCTTCGGGCCAGCTGGGGCTACAAGCCGAAGCCGGTATCACCAGACGGCGCCACCGCCATCCAGCGACTCCGGGAGTTGACCGACGCCGAAGGCCTCAAGGCGTCCGACTTGTTAGTCGCCTTCGTCGCGCGTCGGGTTCTCCCGCTCCAAGGCCGGCCACACCTGATCAGTCGGATGATCAGGCATCGCGACCCGTGCCGGCTGAGCACCAAAGAGATGCCGACTGCCGAGGTCACAAATTTGGTGAATGAGATCTCCGGCCTCAAGCTGGAGGGGTCTTGGAGCTTCGACAAGTGGCCATATTCCCACGCCGACCCGCCGCCTGCGGTAAGTTTTTCAATCCTTTCTTTTTGATACTTGTCTTGGCCTTGATCTTGGTCCTGACCAGCCGGCCTCTCACCATTTGAAACAGATCTACATGTCGGACGCGACGGCCACCATCGTGGGGCCGGGTGGCCCCTATGCGCCGGACCGGGCGGTGAGCAACGTGGACGACCCCGACTTGGGGGCGGCCGCCTTGGAGGACACCGCGACAGGCGGCGTCTACGAAGCAGGCGGCTCCGAAGAAGGCGGCATTGAGACGTGGCCCGACGACGAGGAGGAAGACGAGCCGCGCCCCGCGCGGGGGGTCGGCAGGGCGGACGCGGGCCCCTCCGTCGAGCCGACTGCCTGAGGCGGCACGCGCAAGCGTAAGCAAGGCGTCGTCTTGTTCGGCAACGCGCCGAAGAACGCCAAGAATCCGACCGCCGCGACTAGGCGGAAGGAGGCCGCCGCAAAGGCGGGCAAGTTTCAGAAGCTCCCAAAGGCGCCTCCCATGGTGTCGGCGTAAGCATCTTTTCCTTGGGCTCTTCTTTCTTGTCGATTCTTTCTGAACTTCCTTTGCTTTATTTTCTTGATTTAGGTCTCTGCTCTCTCTCGAGAAGTCGGCCACCGCCTCCATCGTTGGGTCGGCGGAGACCTCCACCACCACCCGGCGAATCGATCCGGCCGCCGACCACTGGGAGGCGACAGAGCGAAACGCGCGGGAGGCGCGCGAGGAGCAGGAAGCTGCCTGTCTGGGGAAGGCGGAGGCAGATAAGGAGGAGGCCGCCGCTTTGAAGAAGCTGGCGGACGCCGAGGCTGCCGCCGCGGCGAAGAAGCAGGCCGAGGAAGCCGTGCGCCGTTAGTCGGCGCTGTTCGTCGTCCCCCTGAACTCCGCGCCGCCACCGCCAGATTTTGTGGTGCGGACTGGGGGAGCCGGCGATGAGCACCCGGTCATGGAGAGGGACGGCGGCGACATTGTCATGCCGGACGTAATCATGCCCCCGCCACCACCTTCTGAGGAGGCGCGAGACAAACAGCCGGCTGATCCGCCGGCGCCATCAGCCGGAGACGAGATGGTGACGGGCCCAACTCCTGAGGTCCGCACCCTGACGCATCGCTGGCTCGCAAAGGCGGCTTCGGCGCCACGTCTGTTGGAAGCCGGCGCTGCGAGCTCGTCGATCCCAGACGCCAAGGCGACCAGCGCCGCGCCCACTGGCTGGGTGCGGGGAGGCGGGACTGGCCCTTTGAACCGGGCGATCCTAGGCGTCCAAGCCAAGCTTCACGCTGAGGCCGACGCTCTTAAGCATTGCAACAATGCGTTCTTGGAGTCGCGAGCAACCGTCCGGGTATACTTCTTGCTTCTTTGATTTTATACTTCTCCGTGGGGGCGCACCGGCGCACCCACTGGGTGTAGTCCCCGAGTTTCGGGCCGGCTGCTGAGCAGGCGGCTCAGAACTTTAATTGGCAAGCTCCGAGTACTAACATTATCTGATATCTTCGTTGCAGGATTATCACAACCTCCGCGCGACCATCTTCAACTCCAAAGTCCAGGAGTTAACTCAACGGACCGCCGACTTGTCGGAAAGCCGGAGTAAGTCTTTATCTTCTTTTCCTGCGGGGGCGCGCTGGCGCACCCGCGGGCTATAGTCCCCGAGATTCGGGCCGACTGCTGATCAGTCGGGCCGGATCTCCCCGGCCATTGTTCCTTTTCTTTGTTGACATTGATGACTTCTTTCCCGCGGGCTGTAGTCCCCGGGGTTCGGTCGGGCCGGATCTCCCCGGCGATTGTACTTCTTCTCTGTGGGCTGCTGACGCCTTTTTCTTTCTCCCCTTTCTTTCAGAGGCCAACGCCGCGCTGCAGCAGTAGCTGGGTGAAGCCAACACCATGCTGCGTGCCAAGGAGGCGGACTGCAGCAAGCTGGCCGAAGAGCGTGACCGGCTGGTCACGCAACTGGCGGAGCAGGCGGAGCTTCTCAAGAAGGCCCAGAAGGAGGCGGAGGACAAGGAGACCAGTCTCCTAGCTGAGTTCGAGACCGAACGCTCCGCCTGGACCGACAAGGAGGCAATGCTGACTGCCGGCTTCGGCGAGATTGAAGACATGGTTGACGGTGAGCTTCCCTCTTTACTATTTCTTCTAGCCGCCGACTGCTGATCAGGCCAGCTTTTTGTTACTAACTTTGGCTTTTTGCTTCTGTTTAAGCAGACTTCTTCCCTGGTCACTCCGTCGCTGCCAATCGGGCCATCGAGGCCGATCGCGAAGGGCGGAGGGCGGAAGGTGCGGAGATTGCTGCCGACACCCCCCGGACCCTCAGCGAGTAGCTTCTCAGCATCCAGGCCCGTCTTCAGCCGGCCCATCGGATGATGCGCCGTCTTCAGTGTGTCGGCGCCCAGGCGATCGCCGCCCTGTGGCCAGACATGCCGGCACTGCGCACCCCCAGTCAGACTGCCGACTGGCTGGAGGTGGCGGTCGGCCGACTTGAGGCCTGGAAGGGCTCCTCGGCCCGGGCTGGAGCACGCCGGGCCTTGGAATTCGTCAAGGCATGGTACCCTGGGCTAAATCTAGCCTAGTTGACCATGTTTCGATAGGAGGCCTAGGAGGAGCTGGTGGCAGTAGAGGATGATCTTGTCAAGCGGGCGGCGGCAATCGCCGAGTACACCAACACCAACATCTTCATCCTGGAGCGGGCCGAGAACGGCGCCGAGGCGCCACCAGAGTGGTTCGGGCTGAACCCGGAGGATGGCGAGGACTCGGCCGAGATGATCGACTCCAACGGCGAGGAAGAAGACGAGGAGGAGGAGGAAGGTGAAGAGGAGGCGCCAGAGGTCGGAGCGGACGGCCAGCCTCAGCTCGACCGCGCCTCCAGCAATGAGCCACGCCCGAGCAAGCCGGCTGCTACTGAAGGCGACCAAGCGGAGACTGACCAGCCGACCGCTCCACCAACCAGCACCACTGACTCCACCGTTCCACCGAACCCATCTGCTGCTCCCTAGGCTGCCAATTTACCTTTGTTTTTACCTGCTTATCAGTCTAGACAAACTTTGTTAACTTCGCACAATTCCACCCGCGGGGTGTATTTCAAACTCTTGTTGAATGTCGGCCAAGGGCCTTTTGATATGTAAATATTTTTCCCGAGTTCTATCTTTCCTTGCTTTCTGCTCTTTCGCATTTTTCCTTTGCCACCTTCGCTCGGTTGCCGTCTTGCCAGCCGAACAACCGCTCTGCGGACTGTGGCTGGGTCAAGTAGTTAGCCACTTTTGGGAGGCCAGTACTTAGCCAATTAGAGTTTTTTAGCAAGTTAAGTAGAAGCCGGCCGGCCGGCTGCTCAGCAGCCGGTCGATGAAGCCGGAAGCCGGTTTGGACTACGTGCATGCTTTGGGTCCTTACCCATTTTTCATGCAGACACCCTTTCCGCCTTAACTCCTGCCAACCTAACAGCCGCTCTGCGAACTGCGGCTTCTAGCAGGAGAAAGCTTAGGTGCCAACACATTACTCGTCCGGCTGCAGGAAGCATTACATAGTACAAGGCGGTGAGTCCCCGGGTCGACTGGTCGAACCCGGTGCCAGACGGACTAATGAAATAACACAATGACATGCGTAATACTTATCGTATAGATAAAAGAGGGCAGTCCCCGAGCTCTTCTCGGGGGACCCGGAGTCTTCGTACTTAATACATAAGTTGGCGTGGTACATACTGCGTCAACTGTAAAACCTTCGAAGGAGGTTTGCATTCCATGGTCGCTCCGTCTCCTTGCCGTAGTCGTCTATTTTGCGTGCTCGAGGCTTCTGAGCATCGATCAGGTAGTAGGAGTCGTTGCCCAACACCTTGCTGATGATGAAGGGGCCTTCCCAAGGTGCCGAGAGCTTGTGCTGGCCGGCTGTTCGCTGGATCAGCCGGAGCACAAGGTCTCCCTCTTGGAAGGATCTTGGCTTGACCTTCCGGTTGTAGTACCGATGCAGGCTCTGCTGGTAGATGGTGGACCGACTGAGTGCCAACAACCGGCCCTCTTCCAGCAGATCGACGTCGTCTTCTCGTGCTTCTTTTGCCTCCTCTTCGGTGTACATGGTGACTCAAGGGGAGTCGAATTCTATATCCGTCGGGATGATGGCTTCCGCACCGTACACGAGGAAGAAAGGCGTGAAGCCAGTTGACTTGTTCGGAGTTGTGAGCAAACTCCAAAGGACGGCCGGCAGCTCATCGAGCCAGCACCCGGCCGAACGCTCTAGAGGCTCAATCAGTCGGGGCTTGATGCCGGACAAAATGAGGCCGTTTGCTCGCTCCACCTGGCCGTTTGACTACGGATGGGCAACGGACGCTAAGTCCAGTCGGATGCCCTGCGTTGCGCAGAAACGGGCCAAGGCGCCTTTGGCAAAGTTTGTGCCGTTGTCGGTGATGATGTTGTGTGGTATGCCATACCGGATGGTGATGTCGGAGATGAAAGTCACAGCAGTCAGACCATTCAATTTTTTGATTGGCTTTGCTTCTATCCACTTGGTGAACTTGTCCACTGCGACAAGCAGATGAGTCATGCCGCCGCGTGCTGTCTTGAATGGTCCCACCATATCCAGCCCCAAAACAGCGAAGGGCTAGGCAATGGGGATGGTCTTGAGTGCAGAAGCCGGCTGATGTGGCTTGGAGCTGAACTTCTGGCACCCTTTCCATTTCTGGACCAAGTCTTTGGCGTCTTCCAGAGCAGTCGGCCAGAAAAAACCGTGGCAGAAAGCCTTGGCCACAAGTGCTCTTGAAGCCGCGTGGTGACCACACTCGCCTTGATGGATATCTTTGAGGATTGCTTGACCTTGCTCCCGCTCTACGCAGCGCTGGTAAACACCAGTGACACTGCGCCTCACAAGTTCTCTGTTGACGATGGTGTATGCTGCTGCTCGGCGTTGCACTTGCCGGGCCAAGATCTCGTCAGTCGGCAGCTCTTTGTTCACCAGGAAGTTGAGGATGGGCTGAGCCCATGAAGGTGCTGCAATTTCTTCGACTGCTAGGACTGCTACTTGCACGAGGACAGTTGGGCCGGGAGGCGGCGGGTTGAAGTCGGCTGCTTCTTGCTGAATCAATAAAGTCCCCGGGCCGACTGCTGCAGTCCCCGGGCCGGGTGCGACTGCTGCAGTCCCCGAGCCGCCTGCCGAAGCTCCCGCGCTGGCTGCTGGGGTCCTCAAGTTGGATCCGACTGCTTCAGGAGGAGCCGGCACGAAGATGGAGTCTGATTCTGGTGATGGCTTGACAGACGGCTTGAGGAGGTGTTGCAGGGCGACGCCTGCTAGTATTGCTTGCCGGGTGGAGCCGATCCGTGCCAAGGCATCAGCTTGCTCATTGTCATTTCTTGGCACATGAAGGAACTCGCACCCCTCTAAGTATCCACTGAGCTGTTGTACGAGGAAGCGGTAGCTCACCATGTCTGCATCCTTGGTGTCCTAGTCGCCTGACGACTGCTGGACCACCAAGTCGGAATCACCATAGCACAGGATCCGGCGAATGCCGAGTTCCTTGGCAAGCCGGAGCCCGTGAATGAGTGCTTCGTACTCGGCAACGTTGTTGGAGGCGGCAAAGTGGATTTGCAGCACATATCTGAGCTTGTTGCCTTTGGGAGAGGTGAGGACGATGCCGGCCCCCAAACCGGTGCGCATCTTGGAACCATCAAAGTGCATCCGCCAATGGGTGGAGTTTGGCGCTGGCGGCAGGTACTGGGTCTCGGCCCAGTCGACGAGGAAGTCGGCCAGTGCTTGTGACTTGATGGCGGTGCGAGGCTGGTAGTAGATGGTGTAGGGGGGCAAATCTATGGCCCATTTGGCCACTCGGCCTGAAGCATCTCGGCTTCCAATGATCTCAGCAAGTGGACCAGTGCAAACCACAGTGATTGGATGCTCTTGGAAGTATGGCTTCAGTTTCTTGGCGGCAAAGTGCACGCCGTAGCACATCTTCTGGTAGTGGGGGTAGTTCTTCTTGGAGGTGGACAACACTTCACTCAGGTAATACTCCAGCCTCTGGACTGGTAGTGCTTTGCCTTCTTCCTTGCGTTCCACAACTATGACTGTGCTGACCACCCGGCTGGTGGCAGCGATGTAGAGGAGCATGGGCTCTTTAGGAGTCGGAGCCGCCAGGACAAGCGGAGTGGTCAGCATCTTCTTGAGCTGGAGAAAAGCTTCATCCTCCTTGTCATTCCACTTGAAAAAAGTGGTCTTCTTCATGAGCTGGTACAGGGGAAGAGCCTTCTCGCCCAGCCGACTGATGAAACGGCTGATGGATGCCAAGCAGCCGGTGAATTTCTGCACGTCCAACTGTCGGGTGGGCACTTCCATCCTCTCGATGGCCTTGATCTTCACAGGGCTGCACTCTATGCCGCGCTCAGAGACCAGAAAGCCAAGAAGCTGGCCGGCTGGCACTCCAAAGACGCACTTCTCCGGGTTGAGCTTGATCTGAAATTGGCGCAAGTTCTCAAAGGTCTCCTTGAGGTCTTCTAGCAGCGTTCCACGCTTCTCCGTCTTCACCACAACATCGTCCACATAGACGTGGGCGTTTCTGCCGAGTTGCTTGAGGAGACCGTTCTGCATGCAACGCTAAAACATGGCGCCGACATTCCTGAAGCCGAACGTCATGGTTAGGTAGCAGAAGGCTCCAAATGGCGTGATGAAGGCGGTCTTTAGCCTGTCGGCCGGGTTCAGCTTGATCTGATGATACCCTGAGTATGCATCCAAAAAACTCAACAGCTCGCATCCGGCTATGGAGTCTATCACTTGGTCGATTCTTGGCAAAGCAAATGGGTCTTTGGGTTATGCTTTGTTGAGGCTGGTATAATCAATACACATGCGCCACTGCTTGTTCTTCTTCAGTACAAGGACTGGGTTGGCTAACCACTCTGGAAAGAACACTTCCATGATGAAGTCGGCTGCTAGAAGCCGGGCTATCTCTTCTCCAACAACTCTTCTCTTCTCTTCCAACAGGCAGTGCAAGGGCTGCCTGACTGGCTTGGCATCAGACCGGATATGTAGCTTGTGCTCGGCGAATTCCGTCGGAACACCCGGCATGTCCTTGGGAGACCATGCAAAGATGTCCCGATTCTCATGGAGGAAATCGACAAGCTCGCCTTCCTATTTGCTGCCAAGGTTTGCACCTATGAAAGCGTGCCTCTCCGGGTGCTCCGGGTCCAAGGGTATCTTCTTCGTCTCCTTTGCCGGCTTGAACGAGCCCTTGGCTTCCGACTCCTTGGGGTTGGGTGACATTTCTGGCTGCTTGCCGGCCATCGCCACAACCCGGTCAAGGAGCCGCTTCTCAGCCGCGATCACGAGTGACTCGGCTAACCGGCTGCTTTCTGCTGCGTAGGCGGACGACTTCTTATAGTCTCCTGCTATGGTCAGGATTCCCTTGGAGCTCGGCATCTTCATCTTCAAGTAAGTGTAGTGGGGGACCGCCATGAACTTGGCCAGGGCAGGCCGGCCAAGTAATGCGTGATAGGGGCTCTCAAGGTCCACCACCTCAAACCAGACCGGCTCTTGGCGAAAGTGCTCTTTGTCTCTGAAGAGGACATCTATCTGAGCAGGAAAGGCCAGGAACAATGCCATGGAAAACAGTCCGGCTGGGCTGAAGATGTCTTTGTTTGATTCCCAACTTCTTCATGGTATCTTTGTACAGGATGTTGATGCTGCTGCCGCCATCTATCAGAACCCGGGAGAAACGAGCAACTCGCCTCTCCGTGGCAAAGGTGGCATCCAACACCAGAGCATAAGAGTCATGATTGGGCATCACCTCCGGATGGTCGGCTCTACTCCAGCTGATGGGCTTCTCAGACCAATGCATGAATTAAGGGGTCTCTGATGCTACTGCATTTACTTCTTGCTGTTGCTGCCGTCTGCTGCGCCTGTCATCTGCCACACTGGTGAACACGACATAAGCTCCATGCTCTTCAGGGTATTCATCTTGTATCGCGCCGACTGGCCGGACCGCCGGCTGCTGAGGAGGAGGAGGCGGCGGCGGGCCGGCAGGCAGAGGAGGCTGGAGTCCATCACCCTTGGTGATCCTAGTGAGCCAGTGGCATTTCCGAGTGGTGTGGTTGGACGGCTTTGCGCCACTATGGAACTTGCAAGGTGCATCGAGAGTCTGCTCGTACGAGAAGGCGGGCAACCAGTTGGGCTTGCCGCCCTTCTGGCGCTTGGGAGGAGGCTGCCCTTCCGGCTGCTGATCGTCGACGGTTGCCACCTGACAACTTGTGGAAGCCGGCTGCATGGCCTTGTGCTTGTTGTCGTTCGATTGCTGTCTCCGGCTGGCGTCACCAGCCGGGGTCCAAGGAGCTTGAGGGGCCACTTTGCCCTACACATTGACTTGGATCTCCATCTTCATGGAGGAGTCGGCCGTGGCGTACTTGTCTGCTATGATCAGCAGTTTGTCGAGGGCCGCCGGTTCGTCACAGAGAAGCTTGTGCTTGAGGAGGGTGCCCTCTCGGCACCCGGCAGTGAAGTAATTGATGGCCTGCACCTCATGCACGCCCTCGCAAGAGTTGCGCAGCTCGGCCCAACGCGTGAGGTAGTTGCGAGTCGATTCGTTGGGGCCCTGGATGCACAAGGAGAGTTGGCGAGGCTTGGGAGGCCGCTTGTAGGTGCTTGTGAAGTTGCGGATGAATGCTTCAGTGAAGTCAACCCAGCTGTTGATGCTTCGGGGCTTCAGGCTATTCAGCCATGTCTGGGCTATGCCCTGGAGCATGAGCGGAACGTACTTCACGGCAACACGCTTGTTGCCGTTCGCGATGCTGACGGCTGTGGAGTAGTCGACCAGCCAGTCTTCCGGCTTCACGGAGCCAGTGTACTTGGGCATATCTCTTGGGAGAGTGAATCCTTTGGGGAAAGGCTCATCTCGAATGCGGGGGCCAAAGCAAGGCGGACCCAGCTCATCTTCTTCTTCTAGCGCCAAGGATTGATTGAGGCGATCGATCCGGTGGCGGGCATCATTTTCTCCGATTCCCTCTCGGCGGCCAAGGCGATCGCCGAGTGACGGGTGATCAACAGGCGGTGGGGAAATATGCCTCTCCCTGCGGGGAGGAGGAGGCAGACAGTCGTCTCGCCACCGCACTGCTCTTGGGCGGCCGTCTTGGTCGCGCTCGATGGTGATGTGAGTCCGGCTGCGGCTGGCAGCCGGCTCCTTGTCTCTTCCACCGCGGACGCCACTAGTCAGCATCTGAGATGTCGCGCCTTGATCTCGGCGAGGAGGCGGGTCGTCGTTTTGCCAGCTGGGCGCTTCAGTGCGGCAGCCGGCCCCCTGCTGCTCAGCAGCCGCGTCGAGGAGCTGCTGGACCCGCTCCATCATGCGGCGACGCTCGTCACCCTCGAGCTTGTGTAGCTCGTCTGCTGCCGCCTGGGCAGCTGGTATGTTCTCTGCAGGCGTGGCGTAGACGAGACGATCCGTCCCGAACATGCTGCCGATGGTCGCGCCACGCTGTCGGATCTGGCCCATGCAGCTAGGCCCACCAGGAGCCGGCGTGCTACCGACAGCACGATCCATCTCCCGCTGGTAGGCCTCCGACAGGCGTCTCATGCTGGCCAGCCGGTTGGCGCTCTCGACGAGCTGGACACGGCGTGCCTCCAGCGTCTCGGCGTCAGCGTCTTCCGGGATGGGCGCAGACAGGTCTTGCATCGCCGCCTGCAACGGATCCTGGCCACCTCCGCCAGAGTGCTCGCCGTGGCTAATGATGAGCACCTCCGTGACGGTGCTGCCGCCGCTGTCCGCGCGAGGAAGTGGCTCGTCGTAGACCACCACGTTGGTGGGGAATGCGTCAAGCGACGTCGTGTCGGAGTCGACCAACATCGGGTCGGTGGAGCCAACCGACTCCAAGTCTGCAACAGGCTCGCTGGCGACGTGGAGCTGCTCGAGGAGGCTCACGAGGCGGCTCTCGGGGCCTTCTGTGCCCGCGTCAGACGCGGGCTCGTCAAGGAGGCGAATCTCGCCAACAAGATCAGCGAGGCAGCTTGCCGCGCAGGCAACCTCCACGCCATGCAGCGCGTCAGCGCAGACGCCGTCTGGCATGCCGGGCTGGCTGCGCTCGCCAGGAAGGAACAGGGTTCCCGTCCAGAACAGGTCTCCGGGAGATGGTGCACCTTGCCCCACAGTGGGCGCCAAATGTCGGGGGTTGGGTGCGACATATGTCAATGGATGGCTTATCATGGTGGGAGCGAGTAGAACGTCGCCGGTGCCTGGAAGTGGGATGAGGCGTAGACACGAACGCTAGCGCACTTTTCCCAGGTTTGGGGCTCTCCTCGGAGATAACACCCCTAGTCCTGCTCTACGGGGTCTCCGCATGATCACCAAGGCACTAGTGAGTACAATGGCGCTCCTCGAGTTGTATGCTAGAGGTAGAAGAAGGCAGGGCTTGCTCTTCTCTCCCCCTAGGTGTGTGTCTAATTCTATCAGGTTCCAACCCTTTGCATGGGTGCCCTGGGGGTTTATATAGGCCTACCCCCCAGGGGTACAATGGTAATCTGGCCGGGCGTAGGACCCGACTGTCAGTATCTCTAGTCGCCGGCTTCTCCGCCGGCTGCTGGGGCCCGCCGCCTGGTGGGCCCCGCCGGCTGGTCTGGTACGGCACCGACAGGCCGCTCCCGCCGCTCGCGGGTCTTGCTGGCTACTGATTACTGTAGTCGTGATGCGGATGACGCAGGCTTGGTCAGGGGGGCGTGGCTACAGTCCCGCTGCCTGGTGGGAGATCACTGTAGCCACTCCGTGTCTTATCTGGTTAATGGTGCACGGGCCCCGAGGAAGGGACGGGCCGCCTGCTGGGAGCCGGCCTCCCTCGGGTCCGACTGGTGAGGCCTCCGCCGTCTTCCGGGATCTCGCTGACTGGTAGGGCCCGCCGCCTGCAGGCCGTACCGACAGGCCGTCGTGGGAGTAGGGCTCCGCCCGCCAGTGGTGACGTCAGGGGCGGAGTGGCAACAGTGCCGCGCCGGGCAGAGATCTCCACCTGTACGGAGCACTGTGGCCACGCCCGGCCCTGGATTCGGGGGTGATGGGCTACACTGTAGCCTCGCCATGTCTTGTCTTCTTAATGGGGGCGCAGACTCTGTGGGCGCCGGGGGCCGACTGCTAGGAGCCGGCCTCTCTGGAGGTCGTCTGCTAGGAGTCGGCCCGCCTTGGAGCCGCCTTCCTGAGCATGGCCGTCTTCTGGCAGTCGGCCGTTCAGCCAGCCAGCCACCAGAAGGTGGCGCTTCGTCTTGACGCCTTGAGGGGCGCAGCCGGCCCCGATGTCTTGAAAGGTTCTGGGACTCGGGTCAGGCTACCCTCAGGCTACCCGTGGCCCATTACTCCGATAGTCGTCAACCGAGAACACCGAATAGTGAATCGAGTCCGCACTCCGATTCAATAACTCTAAGTAATTTTCGTTGCTTACGAGTTTAATAATCCTTCAAGTCATCCCAAGCCTGATCGGCTATGTCATTATCATGCTAAATTTTAACTGTGCTACCTGGCCCTTCTCCCCGTAGCTAAATTTTCGACGATGAGCTAAGCTTACGTCCATCTTCCTCGTTATATCATTTCTCCTTGAACAACAAACTTGATTTAGAGTTTGTGTCCTACCCATGGTTCCAATAACCTTTTGCTTCATCATTCCTTTGACTTGATGTCATCACCGATCGATTACATCTTCATGAAATCTCTTGACAAATGTGTCATGATCATCATCAGCATTCTGAGCTCTTCCAGGGTATCAATTGAATTCATGATGAGAAATACCATCCTTTACCTCGATGATTTGTATTATTATCGACCACTTTATTGCCTTCCATTCAACACAAACTTGTCCGTGTTTTGTGTTATACCTTGAGCTCTTCGCTATCTAGCTCATCTTCTGTTTTTCCTTGGAGTATTACCATCTCTTTTTGTCAAGAATGCGGTGAGAATTTCACCACCTCTTAAGAATTCTTGATATAATAATACTTCTCGCCATCTCCGTTCATTCCTTGGTCCCCGTGTTATTTCTAACCGGAAAACCGACAATCGAACTATGCTGTGCGACTTCAAAACTTCTGGCAACCCTATTGCTTCGACGTTAATGGTCGATATTTCATTCTTAGACCATTCGTTATCGAACCACCAATCTAACATTGATCATGCTACTTAAGCCCATATTTCGGGTGCACCTTTCAACCAATGTTTAACTGTGTATGTTTTCCTCGAGCATACATCATTATATCATTTGATCTGACTAATGTTATCTCCTTGTTCACATAATTGTGGAAACCCATCTTTTGGAAGTCTCGATGAATTGTCGCTGAGTTCATCAGCTACCACCTTATCCCTTTGTTGGTTTAATGATGAGCTTTTGTTTCGGAACTCGCTTCCGTAGTAAATTTCCCGAGAATCTTACAATGTCGTCTCGTCAATTTGTTTTGCACCTTTTCTTCTCAGGCATCCTGAGTCTGAGGTATCCTAACACTGATCAGATCTGAATCTCGGTCAGATATGATGGTTGGAACATTTTTCCAAGAGTTATAACACTGGTCTTTTATGACCGGGTAAGGTGATGGCATGCCCAGCACACCTGGCCGGATGAACTGCTGTTATAGTTTCCTTATTAGCAAGGTTATCCATTCTTCCATGAGGAAATTGTAAGACTTATTCTACAAGTTATTCCTGATGGATCCTTCCAGTATCCAAAGTCTGACCTTTGCTTGAAGGCCATGTCAATGCTATCTCAAAGCATGTCTGTGGTAATCCGATTTTCAATAAGAGCATTTGAAGCACAATGCTAAATTTTCTTTATCATTTATCCTAACACCGTTGTATGGGTAATATTATGAGATTCCTCCCCCCTTACCTAAATGGTTTTCTACTTTCTATCCTATCATGGATATCATGCTCCGCTTGTCCTTGGGAAGGATATACCCCTGAAATATGTGTTTAAACACATTTTCCTTTCCATTGTTCTGTTTAATCTGATGATCACCTTTTCCTTTCCATTGTTTTCTTTAACCTTTCTGGTGTTCTATATGATCTAAGTAGTAATATTCTTCTGCTTATGTAAACACCTAGGTGTTCAATCGTGTCGGTAAGACCCTGTTACTATTGTTGATGACATTCCGGTAACCACCGATGGACGAGAACTTTGCCTATTGGTCCGCCTTGTTCAAACGAGCAGGAAAATGGTTCTCTTCGTCCCTCGCCCTTGGTACCAACGATGTTGCCGACATAACTGACAGGCTATTCTCTGGCATGCCTTGCTATCATAACCGTGCAAGATGTCAATGCCCTTCCTTATTTTAACCCACATGGTGGGCCCATAACCCACGGTTCCACAGGATCGAAACCTGACTCTCCTGTACACCCCTGTTTCTAAAGTTATTCCTCACGCTTGGCTTCGAATGAAAGATCACGAGCCACCTTCCTAGTGATCTATTCTGTTATCAGGCGCAATACTTATTCCCATTGCTCTGAACCCCTTTCACCCTTTGTCTCAGGCAACAGATGGTTGCCTACCCACTTGGAGCTTCTTGTTGCCCATCCTCACCTTGCTCTCGATAACTTTCTTGAATTTCAACTCGAGAGATGCCTCTATGCCACGTTCACTGAGATAGCCCCCAGGTACCTAACATATGTTGAGCTCCGTCCTTCCCGAGCTTTCCCCCTTAGCTTCTCGTAAGTACGATGGAGATCCTGAAGGAAGAATGACGACTTCATCAGGATAACCTGAAGCAGACAAATGAAGACATCAATGTATTGGAACGGCCTCTTCAAGGAGAGCAAGCTAGAATGAGAAGACCCGCTAGATTCGTTACCAAACCTTTCCCCCTTTCACTACCTCTTAAATCTCGAGACGAGATTTCTTGTAGTGGAGGAGAATTGTGACGCCCAGATAATTAGACTACAGTAATTCCCGGCTAATGATGCCACATCACCTCTGTCACTATAGTTAATCTCGGGTTAGTTCAAAACCTATTCAAATTCAAAATTGAATTAAAGGCAAACAACAAAAGTTTTCAAACTTTAAACCTAAAATGTCCGGGTTGTGCCAAGTAATGCAAAGTTAATTGTGGTGAAGAAACCAAACTTTTATACAATGTTTAAATGCTCAAATGGGAATGAAACAATAGCTTAACCAATTTAATAAATGCATTTTGTCATTATAAAATGTTAAAATATTTTATTTGGGGGCTTAAACTCTAGTGTCAGAGGTATAATTAGTAATACTGATTTTCGTACAACTTTTATGTTTTTTTAAACTTAGATAAGATGGGACTAAAAATAAAATACTAAAGGGGAAAATAAATAAAAAGGAAAAATCAAAACAAAAACAGAACAAAAATGAAAGGAAAGTAAAAGCCCCCCCCCCCTCACTGGGCTGCGATCCACCTGGCCCAACCGGCCGGCCCAACCCCTACCCCATAACCCCCACTCCCTCTCGAAACCCTAAGTCACCACCCCGCATTCCCCCCTACTCGCTCTCTCCCTCTTCCCCCTCCCGATCCGATCTCGATCAGGGGCATGGACCTCGCCGCCGCCCGGTGCCACACCGGTCCTGACGTCGACCGCTGGAGCTCCTCCGCCCCAACCGCGCCGCCTCTATTGCGGCCGCCTCCTCCCCTGCGTCGCCTCCTCCCCGTCCCCCACCCCGAGCACCGCTGCCCCGTACCCTACGCCCCGCGGTGAGGCCCCGGCCTCCCCCTTCTCTGCCATGCTCACTCGTCCATCACGCCCACTCGTCGCCGCACCGCGCGCACGGCCCGTCCTCGCCACATCCGTCGCGTCGTCGCCACGACCACGCACTGGTCACGCCCGCTCGCCGCGCCCGCTGGCGTCGCGCCCGCATGCGCATCGCCCGCGCCGTGGCTGGCCCCTGCTGTTGTTCTACCTCACCGGCGCGCCCTCCACCGTGGCTCTCCGCTCCCGCGCCGGAGCTCGCGACCACTGCCGCCGCCCGCACTTGTTGCTGCCCCGGGGCCGCGGCCTCCCCGCGCCGCGCCTGGGCCGTGCACCCCGCTCACGCCCCCTGGTCGTGCTCCGGCGCCACCGCCACTACTCGCCCTCCGCCCTGCGTCGTCCGTGGCCGGCCACACGCGTGCCCGCTGCACTCACCGCGCCCGGTCCCCGTGGTGCCGCACCTCCGTCTGCCTCTCTATTGTGCCCGCACCAGCGCGCCATCGCGGCCTTCTCCCGCTCGCACTTGCTGCCATGGCCGCACGCGCCCTGCGCCGCGCGTGCCTGCCCCCGACGCCCCTGCTCGTCGGCGCCCTACTTCGGCCGCGGCCACGCCTCTGCGCGTGTGCTCGCATGCCCATCCCCGGGTGGCTCGGTTGAGCCACTGACCGCTGGGGCCCGCCCTGGGATAAGAACGAAAAAACGCGAAACGCCAGGATTACTTTCCCGGATGTCCCCCCTTTGCCGGTATCACCTACCATTGCGTTAGGTCACCCCTAGCACCGCGTCTTGTCATGTTATGTTTTGTGATGCTTTGTTTGCTCTGTATTTACTGTTTCTCCCCCCTCTCCTTCTCCGGTAGACCCCGAGACCGACGCTGATGCCCCTGAGTACGACCACGTCGACGACGACCCCTCCTTGCCAGAGCAACCAGGCAAGCCCCCCCCCCCTTGATCACCAGATATCGCATATTCCTTCTCTCTACTGCTTGCATTAGAGTAGTGTAGCATGTTACTGCTTTCGGTTAATCCTATTCTGCTGCATAGCCTATCATTGTTGCTACAATTGTTGATACCTTTACCTGCTATCCTAATGCTTAGTATAGGATGCTAGTGTTCCATCAGTGGCCCTACACTCTTGTCCGTATGCCATGCTATACTACTGGGGCGTGATCACTTCGGGAGGTGATCACGGGCATATGCTATATACTTTATACTGTTACATTACTTATGATAATGTTCGGAGGTGGGGGCTGAAGGGGCAGGTGGCTCCATCCCGATAGAGGTGGGCCTGGGTTCCCGACGGCCCCCGACTATTACTTTGTGGTGGAGCAACAGGGCAGGTTGGGACCACCTAGGAGGGAGGTGGGCGTGGCCCTGGTCGGCGTTTGCGGATACTTCAATTAACATGCGTAACGAGATCTTGGTATTTGATCTGAGTCTGGCCACTGGCCTATACGCACTAACCAACTACGCGGGAACAGTTATGGGCACTCGACTTGTGGTATCAGTCGAAGCCTTCTTGATGTCAGCGACTGAGCGGCGCGCGCCGGGTTGGACTGGAACACCTGCTCTTGTATAAGGGAGGCTAGGTCTGCTCACCATCCGCGTACGCAACGTGCAGGTGTGCAATGGGAGATGGGCCCATACCCCTGCGCGCATAGGATTTAGACCGGCGTGCTGACCTCTCTGTTGTGCATAGGTGGGGCTGCGACGTGTTGATCTTCCGAGGCCGGGCATGACCCAGGAAAGTGTGTCCGGGCAAATGGGATTGAGCATGTTGGGTAATGTGGTGCACCCCTGCAGGGAAGTTTATCTATTCTAATAGCCGTGATCCTCGGTAACAGGACGACCCGGAGTTGTACCTTGACCTTATGACAACTAGAACCGGATACTTAATAAAACACACCCTTCCAAGGGCCAGATATAACCCGGTGTTCGCTCTCACACAGGGCGACGAGGAGAGGATCGCCGGGTAGGATTATGCTACGCGATGCTACTTGGTGAACTTACCATCTACTCTCTTCTACATGCTGCAAGATGGAGGCTGCCAGAAGCGTAGTCTTCGACAGAACTAGTTATCCCCCTCTTATTCTGGCATTCTGCAGTTCAGTCCACCGATATTGCCCCTTTACACAGATACCCATGCATATGTAGTGTAGATCCTTGCTTGCGAGTACTTTGGATGAGTACTCACGGTTGCTTTTCTTCCTCTTTTCCCCCTTTCCATTCTACCTGGTTGTCGCAACCAGATGCTGGAGCCAGAAGCTTGACGCCACCGCCGACGATGACTCCTACAACACCGGAGGTGCCTACTACTACGTTCAGGTCGCCGATGACCAGGAGTAGTTTAGGAGGATCCCAGGCAGGAGGCATGCGCCTCTTTCGATCTGTATCCCAGTTTGTGCTAGCCTTCTTAAGGCAAACTTGTTTAACTTATGTCTGTACTCAGATATTGTTGCTTCCGCTGACTCGTCTATGATCGAGCACTTGTATTCGAGCCCTCGAGGCCCCTGGCTTGTATTATGATGCTTGTATGACTTATTTATGTTTTAGAGTTGTGTTGTGATATCTTCTCGTGAGTCCCTGATCTTGATCGTACACGTTTGCGTGCATGATTAGTGTATGATTGAATCGGGGGCGTCACATATTCTCACAACTATGCTCAATTCTATCAATTGCTCGACAGTAATTTGTTCACCCACCGTAATACTTATGCTCTCTTGAGAGAAGCCACTAGTGAAACATATGGCCCCCGGGTCTATTTTCCATCATATTAATCTCCCGTTATTTCTATCACCGTTTATTTTGCTATCTTTACTTTCAGTCTTTATCATAAAAATACCAAAAATATTATCTTATCATCTCTATCAGATCTCACTTTTGCAAGTGGCCGTGAAGGGATTGACAACCCCTTTATCGCGTTGGTTGCAAGGTTCTTATTTGTGTGTGTAGGTACGAGGGACTTGAGCGTGGTCTCCTACTGGATTGATACCTTGGTTCTCAAAAACTGAGGGAAATACTAACGCTACTTTGCTGCATCACCCTTTCCTCTTCAAGGGAAAACCAACGCAGTGCTCAAGAGGTAGCAAGGCGAAACATTAATCCCCTATCTTTCTCTGTGTTCGATGGATGCCATTTGTTCTTAGAATATGCTTTGAGTACTAGCAATCATAGAAGACTATATGATGATTGAGGATGTGGAGCTATTACTTGACTTTGTTGAATAAGTTGAATTGCAATTGCTTGGTGACTGAGAATATAGGTTGTTAAGTTTCAAGAGAATTCATTGTTTGAACCATAACATGTGAATTGGTTGCTACTTTAACATGAGAAATTTTATGAGAAAGAGTTGCTGTTACGATGCTAGGAAAAGTGATTGAAATTATCATTGATAAAACTTATGCACTATGCTAGCATTCACACTTCGTAAATTATTTCTTTTATCATTTACCTACTCAAGGACGAGTAGGAATTAAGGTTGGGGATGCTGATACGTCTCCAACGTATCTATGATTTATGATCCAATCTCTAAAATTGTTTGATGCATATCGCATAATCAACTCACGGATACTCATGGTGACATTGGAGTATCTAGGTGATATTAGAGTTGGTTGATGTGTATCATATGGTGTTATTTTAGTACGAACTCTTGGATAGATCGATCGGAAAGGATAACTTGGTGTTATTTGAGTACGAACTATTAGATAGATCGATCGGAAAGGATAGCTTTGAGGTGGTTTCGTACCCTACAAACAATTTCTTTCTTATGTTCTCCGCTAGATAGGAACTTTGGAGTGATTCTTCATCGCACATTAAGGGATGGTTATATGATCCAATTATATTAGCATTGTTGAGAGATTGCACTAGTGAAAGTAAGGACCCTAGGCCTCATTTTCAAGCATTTCAATACCATTTGCGCTCACTTTTGTTACTTGCTACCTTGCTGTTTTTAATTGATACTATTACAAAAAACAATATCTACTATCATTACTACACTTGTATCACCATCTCTTCGCCGAACTAGTACACCTATAAAATTTACCATTATATTTGGTGTGTTGGGGACACAAGAGACTTTTTATTATTTAGTTGCAGGGTTGTTTGAGAGAGACCATCTTCATCCTACACCTCCCACGGATTGATAAACCTTGGGTCATCCACTTGAGGGAAAATTGCTACTGTCCTACAAAACTCTGCGCTTGGAGGCCCAACACGAGTCTACAAGAATAAGTTGTGTAGTAGACATCAAATATCCATCATAAACTCTCATCTCTTGCATTACATTATTCGCCATTTGCCTCTCGTTTTCATCTCTCCCACTTCTAAAGCATTTTCAGAAAAAACACAAAAATATTTGCCTTTTTATTCGCCTTCTTTCCATTCATCTTTTCTTTTGCCTTTTGTTTGCTTATGGGCTAGATTGCTTGCTTTGCCATCATGTCTGAATCGGGGGAGGTTATCATTGAAAAAAATAGTGAAAATCTTGTGGAAAATTTTGAATCTTGTGTCCTTAATCATGATCCTTTTGAAACTGACACTTCTACCAATCTTAAAACGAAGATCTACCATGTAGGTGATGGTAATATTATTGGGAAGAATGTTATTCAAGAATTTTTTTGATTGCGCGGGAGTTATGCCTATAGATAGGGGAACCATCCTTGATAATACAAATTGCTATGTGGATGCTATTTTTATGCTTGTGGTTAAATTAGAGAGAAAATTCCTACATATCCATCCGGCTTTACAAAATATGTTTTATGAACTCCCCAATATACTTGATCCTAAGGCTAAGAAAATTGCTACCATTATCCTTATGCGTGAATTTGATTACATAGTCTGAGAGGCTAGGGGGATATATGCTTACTATAATACTATGCATCCCACAATAGAAGAAATTATTTATGATAAAGAAACTTTGTGTGGTTTGGAATCTAAGGACTATGATGCTTTTAATGACAATTTGAGAAAAAGAGTCCCCTATCCGGAAATTATCCAAGCCTTATACATTGATGACTCGTGAGATCCGTTAGTATAACAAGCAAATCACCACTTTAGGTACTGTTGTAAACCCATTCATATTTTATTATTGCATAATACCCATTGTATTCTAACTTCACCATGACTTATAACCCCATATAATCCATAGATTCATCAAAAGAAGCAAAGAATGCAACAAAAATAGAATCTGTCAAAAATAGAACAGTCTGTAATGATTTGAACAATGACCATTCTTATGTAACTCCAAAAATTGTGAAAAATTAGGACGACATGGGAAATTTGTATATAAATCATGTGTAAAAATACATGATTTTATCACGTTCCAATGAATTTAAACAATTCTGTTACCGGGCGAAAAAGTTTGTGTTTTCTCACAGAATCAAGCAACTATCATCCAAATCATCCCAAAGGCTTTACTTGGCTCAAACACTAATTTAAAAACAAAAACACAACCATAATAAAAAAAAGGAAAAACAAGAAAAATAAAGATAGCTATTGGGTTGCCTCCCAACAAGCGCAATTGTTTTACGCCCCTAGCTAGACGTAATGGTTTCAAGTGTTGTCATCTTTCAAATTAAATCCATAGGTTGCCCTCATAATAGATTCATATGGTGGTTTAATTCTCTTTCTAGGGAAGTGTTCCATACCCTTCTTTAATGGAAATTGAAATTTTATATTCCCTTCTTTCATATCAATAATAGGACCTATGGTACGTAAGAACGGTCTACCAAGTATTATGGGACAAGACGGATTGCAATCAATATCAAGCACAATGAAATCAATGGGCACATAATTTCTATTTGCAATAATAAGAACATCATTTATTCTACCCAAAGGTTTCTTAATAGTGGAATCCGCTAAATGCAAATTAAGAGAACATTCATCCATATTGGTAAAACTTAGCACATCACATAAAGATTTTGGTATAGTGGAAATGCTAGCACCCAAATCACATAAAGCATTGCACTCATAATTTTTATTTTTAACTTTAATAGTAGGTTCTCACTCATCATATAATTACCTAGGTATTGAAACCTCCAATTCTAGCCTTTCTTCTAAAGTTTTCATCATAGCTTCTACAATATGTTTAGTAAAAGCCTTATTTTGTTCATAAGAATTTGGTGAATTTAGCATGGATAGAAACAAGGAAATACACTCAATTAAAGAACAACTATCATAATTAAAATCCTCGAAATCCAAAGTAGTGGGCACATCGCTATTTAAAGTTTTGACCTCTCCAAACCCACTTTTATCAAAATTTTCATTAAGATCATCACCCTCCAAACAATGGGCACGCCTTCTAGGTAAAGTTGACTCATCTTCAGTCCCATTTTTATCAATTTTTATATTGCAAAACAAAGATTCAATGGGTGTAATACCAATCATTTTAATATCTTCATCATGACAACGATAAAAACCGGGCGAAATCACTTTTTCTAGGAATTCTCGCTTAGCCCTTAAGTTAGAGGTTCTTTCTTTACTTTCATCAATGGAAACATAGAGAGCTTTAATGGACTCATTAATATCAAGCTTGGGTGGCAAAATTAGTATTGAGATTTCCACATCATGCACAATTCTATCCATGTTCCTAGCCATATCATCAACTTTACTCAATTTTCCTATATCATAGTATTGAAAACTTTTTGAGAATTAATAAATTATTTAATATTAATTTCAAGATCATAGGGCATCCTATTATTACTATTATTATTGTAAGAATTACCGTAGGAATTTCCATAATTGTTAGAGGAATTTCCAAGAAACAAGCTAGGATTAAATTTACCTCTATAAGCATTACTATTGAAATTGTTTCGTGAGACAAAATTCACATCTAGGGGATCATTATTTTGATCCATCAAAGTAGACAATGGCACATCATTAGGATCAATATGAGCACTCTTTCTCGCAACCATTTTCATAAGAGCATCTACTTTATCACTCAAGGTACTAATTTCTTCAACAGAATTCACCTTTTACTAGTAGGAGTTCTTTTAGTATGGCATTGTGAATAATTTTCCATAATAGTATCAAGAATTTTGTAGCTTCTCCTAGTGTGATTTCCATAAAGGTAACCCCGCAGCAGAATGTAAAATATTTCTAGAAACGAAGTTCAATCTCGCATAATTTTTTTGTATAATCATCCATAAACTTAGACCATGAGTGGGGCAATTTCTTATCATTAATCTCATCCTCTCGCAAGATTGGGAAACATTTTCATGCTCAATTTGCTTAAAATTCATGGTTTGATTTCTAAGAGAAATAACTTTCACGGGAGGAAAATACTTGGCAATAAAAGCATCCTTACACTTATCCCAAGAATCAATACTATTTCGTGGCAAGGATGAAAACCAAGTTTTAGCAAGATCTCGTAGTGAACACGGAAATCATTCTAATTTGACAATACCATTATCCATATCTTTTTAATTTTGCATATCACACAATTCAACGAAAGTGTTAAGATGGGATGCGGCATCATCATTGGGACTACCAAAAAATTGTTCTTTCATAACAAGATTTAGCAAAGCGACATTAATATCACATGACTCCGCACTAGTGGTGGGAGGAGCAATTGGGGTACTAATAAAATCATAACTATTAGTATTGGAAAAGTCACACAACTTGGTATTTTCTTGAAACACCGTGACAAAGCAAGCGAACAAGCAAAAAGACAAACGGATAAATATTTTTGTGTTTTACTGAAAACGTTTTAGAAGTGGGGGAGGTGAAAACGAGAGGCAAATGGAAAATGAAAGTAAATGCAAGGAGATGAAAGTTTATGCGATGGTACTTGATAGGTGTTGGTGATGTCTCCTCGGCAACGGTACTAGAAATTCTTCTTGCTACTTTTGAGCTACGTTGGGATTTACTCGAAGAGGGGAGGATGATGTAGTATAGTAGAGATAGGTATTTACCTAAGTTAAGAACCAAGGTTATCCATCGAGTAGGAGAACCACACAATACCTCGTGAACAGCATCTACACACAAAATTACAAATACTTGCACCCAACGCAAACAAGGAATTGTCAAACCCTTGGCAGTTAATTGCAAGGATCAAATCTCATAGTGATAAATAGATTAAACAAAAACACAAAATAAAATAATGGTAAATAAATTGCAGCAAAGTATTTTTTGGATTTTGATATACGATAAAGATAGACCCGGGGGCCATAGTTTTCACTAGAGGCTTCTCTCTTGAACATAGCATACAGTGAGTAAACAAATTACTATTGGGCAACTGATAGAAAAGCGAATAATTATGTCGATATTCAAGGCAATGATCATGTATATAGGCGTCACGTCCGAGACAAGTAGACTGACTCCTGCCTGCATCTACTACTATTACTCCACACACCAACCGCTATCTAGCATGCATCTAGAGTATTAAGTTCATAAAGAACGGAGTAACACCTTAAGCAAGATGACATGATGTAGACAAAAACCCAATTAATATGAATAAACCCCATCTTTTCATCCTTAATGGCAATGATACAAATACGTGTCAAGTCCCTTTCTGTCACTAGGATTGAGCAACACACAATCGAACCCATCACAAAGCACCTCTCCCATTGCAAGATAAATCAATCTAGTTGGCCAAACCAAACCGATAGATCAGAGAGAAACAAAAAGCTACAACAATCATGCATAAAAGAGTTAAGAGAAGACTCGAATAATATTCATGAATAATCTGATCATAAACCCACAATTCATCGGATCCCAACAAACACACCACAAAAAAAGTATTACATCGAATAGATCTCTCAAAACATCGAGGAGAACATTGTATTGAAGATCAAATAGAGAGAAAAAGGCATCTAGCTACTAGCTATGGACCCGTAGGTCTATGGTAAACTACTCACACATCATCGGAAGGGTAGCAAAGTTGATGTAGAAGACTTTTGTGATTGATTCCCCCTCCGGTAGAGTACCGGAAAAGGCCTCCAGATGGGATCTGCAAAGAACAGAAACTTGCGGCGGCGAAAAAGTATTTGGGGTGGCTCCTTGATGTAAAGAGAATATTTCAGTATTTATAAAGGTGGAATTAGGTCAGGAGGTGCCACGAGGGCCAACAATCCCGGGGGGCGCACCTGGCAGGCTTGTCGCTACCTCGTGGCACTTCAGACCTTCTCCCGAAGCTTCTAGGGTCCCTTCTAGTCTAGAAAAAATCATCAAAATATTTGTAGCATTTGGACACCGTTTGGTACATATTTTTTGAGAAGTAAAAAATAAGCAAAAACAGCAACTGGCACTGGGCACTAGGTTAATAGGTTAGTCCCAAAAAATGATATATAATTGCATAATAAACATCCAAGATTGATACTATAATAGCATGGAACAATCAAAAAATATAGATAGGTTGGAGACGTATCACACAATAAGAACATCAACCCACACAATCACATGTGATCAAGATTGCAAGCTACGCCTACTCAGATAATTTCTCATGGTGTCACTGTGGGGAAACGTAGTAGAAAATAAATTTTTTGCACCTACACACACCCAAGATCGATATGAAGATGCATAACGGTTTGGGGGTCATGATCGTTATCGTCACCGAGTTATAGCAGAAGAAGAACGTGTCAATGTAGATCTTATTTGTAGTCCTTCCAACTGTTGATGAATGATCCCACAAACCGCCCACGAACAGTCCCTTCAACCAAAGACCGAAAGCACAGCCTCTCTACTTGGTTGCAAGCGTGCAACCTTCACGATCCGGTAGCGTTTCACCGTCCAGAGCTCATCATCGCCGGAGAATTGGAGAGAGGAGATTAGAACCACACAAGGCTTCTAATTATGAGGACAAGAGGATTAGCCTAGCTATAATGAGGCAACTAGGATCAACTAGAACTAGAACTAGAAGAACTAGAGGAGGCACCAAAACTTGTGTGTGCAAAACAGCAAAAAAACCTAGTATATATAGGTTGGAGGGGAGAGGGGGGGCTGCCACCAAGGAGGAAGGAATCCTCCTTGGTGCGCAGACTAGAGGGAGGAGGAGTAGGACTCCTCCCCCTCCCCAATTCGGCCTCCTTCCTTAGGGAAGGAGGCGCCTCCCCACTTGGGCCTTTGTGCCCAAGTTGCCTTCTACTTCTTGGCCTTTTTAGACCCGTTGATATTTAATTAAATATAAAATAGTTCTAAATACTTTCAGACTATTTTATATATAAGTTAACATCCCTGGAAATATTTTCGACCTATATATTTATCGTTAGTACCCGACATTACCCAATATTCACCGTAACCCTTTTGGTGACCCCGAAACGCTTCCGGATCCTCTCGGAACTATTCCAAATATTAATGAAACAGTTCCACAAATATATTCTCATCACTCCCGTCCTACTAACACTCAGCAGATCGTGATTTCCTTAAGCTTGTGACCCCGTGGGTTTGGTAACTCATAGACATGAACGAAACTCCTTCGTTCAATGACCGACAATGGGACCGTGGACGTCCATATTGATCCCTATGAGCACACAAATGATATTCGAGAGAACCTTTGGTTATCATGTGATGCTCCCTTTGCTTCACGATGCTTCACAAATCCCGGGATGCATCGGTATCCTCCTAGGTCATCACAATGCTCACTATACCGAAATCCTCGTTACCGGTTTTGTTCTTTTTTCTCGTTATTGTGTTTTGGCATCCCCATGACGAAGTCACCCGTGTCTGGCCAGACGATGATGGATGTCATCACACCAGGAAGTCCCTAAGAATATCTCTCCATCGTCGAAGGAGTAAATCCCACTCTCAAGCTATTCTTCCACTTGTCAAACTTTCTGATGAACTTGTAAGTTATCGTTATGATCATCATGTTATAGGTGATGTTTGAGCAACCCCAAAGCCCACTGTATAGTAAGAAGTGACCATGATACTCTCATGGTCTAAGTAGAAAAATCACACATTAACATTTCATGTTATTACAATTGATTAGAGATGATATTATTTCAATTCATAACAAATAAGTTTGGGTCGATTCAATATGATCGCTCTTCCAACGTCATAATCTCAATGTTGTTTTAGGACTATCATTACACTTAAGGATATCCTAAGATCTGGCAAACATGATCACCAACAACACTTGAGCTAGTCCTAGAGGCAAGACTAGGAACCTTTTATTTAACCTTTATCATTCCACACGCGCATATGAGTTTTCCACGGAATTGCATATTCCATGATCATAGCAGTTTTAGCATAGAATATAAACTCTTTAATTATGAATACAAAAATATAATAATACAAATAATATTGCCTCTAGGGCATATTTCTAATAGGAGGGCAGGAGCCCGTCCGAGATTGGATCTCTCTCTCTGTTTCTCTTCTGTTTTGTGTTCCTATTTTTTGGCCCTTCACTGTTTCTTATATTCTCGGAGATCCGTAACTTCGATTGGGCTAAACTTTTGAGGTGATTCTTATACTGATATTATCTTTCTTGTGGCAGAAGGACACCCCAACCGACTTACGGGTGAGTCACAAGCCTGCCCGGTGCGACCTAGGGTAGGGGGTGTGCCATGTGAGCTTGTGGGCCCCTCAAGCATCGTCTCGTATTCATTATTTTTCCCAAAATTCGCATATATTCCAGAAAAATCTCATTAATTTTTTTGCGTTTGGACTTCGTTTGATACGGATTTTCTGCGAAACAAAAACTTACAACAAACAAGAAATGACACTGGGCACTGGATCAATATATTAGTCCAAGAATCATATAAATTGTTGCCAAAAGTATGTGAAAGTTGTAAAATAATGGCATGAAACAATAAAAATTATAGATACGATGGAGACGTATCAGTTGGTACAATGGCAGTTCCCTACACATGATTTCCTATGGTACCTTGGCCAGTGCTATAGTACACATTCCTCGTGCTTGTTGCACTATGATGCTAATGAGTTGACCCAGTAGGAGTACACCCTGTGCAAAGGAGTGACTAGCTGCCATAGCGAGCGACATATAGGAGGTCCCGCTAAAGAGCGCTCACCTCAAGCCCAATTGACTGGGCCGGCTAGATGGAGAGGCGAAGCAGGTCAGGGAGGCTGAGGCAGTCGTTGATTGGACCACATTATGGCGGTCAACAGGGTTGATGCAGTCCGGTTGGACCGGGTAGAACCGGTCGGTTTCCCAGTTCAACTTGTCGGATTGGTCCATGTAAGTGGGGCGGTCCACGGACAAGCCGAAGTGGTTGGTTGCGCTTGATCTACCGCGGCGGCGATAAGAGATAGCTCAGCGGTGGGTTACAGAGGACGCTGTCGGGCAGAGCGGAAGACGGCCAGAGGCAAGATCCAACACAGTGGTGAGCTCCATGACTGCCAATCTGTTGGGAGGCACATGATGAGAGAAGAAAAGTGATAGTATGGAGGAGAAAAAGAGGAAGTGTGGCATGGAGGCGGCTCGTCTCGCTAGCGGTGGGCAAATTGACTGTCGAAGCTGTTGAGGTTGACAATCGGGAGGTGGCGAGGAGCTCCCAAGGAAGTAGCGACTATTGTGGCTTTTCTGTGTTGGAGAGGGCCCATGATAGGCCAAGCGGGCCTTGTGGGGCGCATTTAGGCCTATTGGATCTGGAATCCAACGATCCATATCAAGGAAGGGCTGGATAGATATAGGGTTTTAGGTGGGGAAAGAGGAGCTGCTTAGATCTTTATGTGGCAGGAGGAGGGGCGAGGGTGTGGGGTCTCTCTCCTGATTTCTAGGGATTTGCCCCAATTAGAGGAGGGGGTTTCCTTATATAGTAGGGGTAGGGCTAGGTGGGCTTGCCGGGCTGGGTTAGGTTTGTGGAAATTGTGCGGACCTGCTCGGCAATTTTATTAGGCAAACTGATTTAATATTTAAACCGGCTATAATGCTTGCATATTGCATATTAATCACGTCCAGGTATCAAACAAACTACAAATAACTATCTGAAAGTTTATATCTGGTCCCTCTATACTAAAGTGAGGGCATAGAAAAATATCCGACCAGTACCTAGGTCATTTGGCAATTGTTTATAAAATATCTCAATTTATTAAGTAAATGGGTTTGAACTATGACTGATATCTATGCTTGTGCTAAAATTATGACATAATTTTAGTAGCTCCTAAATACCAAAAAAAGAGTGTCCATCCTTTGGGAGTGAGCCTTGGACTCGAACATTAAATGAGAGAAGTGGTTTACTTATTCACAAGTTAACCATCACAAAATAGTATATCCAAATTAATTATTTAGCGTGCAATGATTATGAGATGGATATGATGCACAAATAATATAATATGAAAATATATATAGTGTGCTATTCTGAGTTGTTACACCACCCTCGCACATGAATTCGCTGATACCACCCAACACCCCAAATCCTGTCCCAGCCCTCGTCAACGTCTCCCAAATATTCTGTAGTGTCCATCTCTCCCCACATACAAATGGAAAATTGTAGATCCAACACACTGCGCGGGAAGTAGATGTGGATTTTGAGAAGCTTACATGTTGTTTTGCAACCTCGATTTCGCGGTTTCGCATGCCGAGTTCCGATTCCTGATCACATGCGCAAAATGTGCTTAGCCCTCATGCTTCTCCTCCGCTCTCGCCTCTTGCGGATGGCGCACAGGACCAACTTCTCCTTCCGCTCCTCCGCCGCTCTAGCCCATGGGAGGATGGCTCACGGGCCCTGTCTCCGACCTTACTCATTAGCTTAGGAAGCGGCGTGGTTGCTCTCTTTCCCCTCACTCTTCACCCAAGATTAATCTCTCTTCGACTACTTCAAGGGAGATACGTCTCCAGCGTATCTATAATTTATGAAGTATTCAAGCCATGTTTATTATAATTTTGTATGATTTTGGTGCACTTTTATATGACTTTGATGGACTAACCTATTGACATAGTGCCTAGTGCCAGTTGTTTTCTACTTGTTTTTGGTTTTCCAGAAAATCCATATCAAACGAAGTCCAAATGCTGCGAAACTTTTTGACGATTTTTTCTGGAAGGAAAGGGACCCAGGAAGCTTCGAGAGAGTACCAAAAGATCCATAGGGGCCCCACAAGCCACCAGGGCATGCCCAGGGGGTGGTTGCGCCATGGCGCCTCATGGGTCCCTGTGGCACCTCTTCGCGTGATTCCAACGACAAAAATTCATATAAATACAGAAACCCCCAGAAATAACCCTAGAACTTTAACCCTGCCGCCGCAAGCCTCTGTACCAAGGAGATACCATGTAGAGCCCTATTCCGGCACCCTGCCAGAGGGGGGAATCATCACCGGAGGTCATCTTCATTATCCCGGCGGTCTCTATAACGAGGAGGGAGTAGTTCACCCTCGAGGCTGAGGGTATGTACTAGTAGCTATGTGTTTGATCTCTCTCCCTCTCGTGTTCTTGATTTGGCACGATCTTGATGTACCGCGAGCTTTGTTAATAGAGTTGGATCATATGGTGTTTCTCCCTCTCTATCTTGTTGTGATGAATTGAGTTTTTATCTTTGAGGTTTCACTATTATCAGATTGAATACTTTTATGGATTTGAGAACACTTGACATATGTCTTGCATGTGGATACCCCTGGTGACAATGGGGTGTTCTATTGATTCACTTGTTGTATGTTTTGGCACTCAACTCGTGGATTCCCGAGGTGACATTAGGGTAATCTATGCATAGGGGTTGATGCATGTTTTCATCCTACTTTCTCAGGTAGAAATCTTGGGGCACTCTTTGAAGTTATTTGTGTTGGATTGAATATTATGAATCTGAAGTTGTTTGATGCATACCGAATAATAAACTCACGGATACTTTTGTGGTGACATTGGAGTATCTTGGTGACATTAGAGTTGGTTGATGTGTACCATATGGTGTTATTTTAGTACAAACTCTAGGGTTGTTCGTCACACTTATAGGAATAGCTCAATAGATTGATCGGAAAAGATAACTTTGAGGTGGTTTTGTACCCTACAAACAATTTAATCGTATGTTCTCCGCTTGATAAGAACTTCGGAGTGATTCTTTGTCGCACATTGAGGGATTGTTATATGATTCAATTATGTTAGCACTATTGAGAGATTGCATTAGTGCAAGTATGAACCCTAGGCCTTGTTTTCAAGCATTGCAATACCGTTTGTGCTCCGTTTTATCATTTTCTACCTTGCTATTTTTATATTTTCATATTACAAAACTATATCTACTATCCATATATACTACACTTGTATCACCATCTCTTCGCCGAACTAGTGCACCTATACAATTTGCCATTGTATTTGGTGTGTTGGGGACACAAGAGATTTCTTGAATTTGATTGCAGGGTTGTTTGAGAGAGCCCATCTTCATCCTACGCCTCCCACAGATTGATAAACCCTAGGTCGTCCACTTGAGGGAAAATTGCTACTTTCCTACAAAACTATGCGCTTGGAGGCCCAACACTAGTCTACAAGAATAAGTTTTGTAGTAGACATCAAGCTCTTTTGTGGTGTCGTTGCCGGGGGAGGTGAGTGCTTGAAGGTATATGTTCAGATCTTGCAATTGAATCCTTTAGTTTCTTGTTTTATCACTAGTTTGGTTTATAAAAGAAAACTACACAAAATGGAATTGAGGTTGCCTCATATTATTCGTATTTATCATGTATTTCTTGAAAATGGTGGATCAAAAAATTGTGCTCAATTGATACAAGAAGACAATAAAATGTTTGGCATAAAATCCATGAATGATAAGCATGATTGCAATGTTGCTAGTATGAGTTCATTGAATATCCATGATCTTAATGATATGCAAAGCCATAAGCTTGGGGATGCTATGTTTGATGAAGATGATATTTTTAGTCCCCCAAGTTTTGATGAGAATATTTATTATGATGATTGCATACCTCCTATTTATGATGATTACAATGATGAAAGTGGGTTTGGAAGAGTGTCAACTTTAGATAATAATTATCCCACTATTTTGGAGGGTGTTGAATCTTATTATAATGATAAAAGTGGATTTGGTGAGGTCATGACTTTATTTAGTGATGAATCCACTATTTTGGAAGAGGTTTCAATTGATTGTGACAACAAAGTTTGCTATCTATGGAGATTATCCTGATGACATTATGCTATAAAGAGTAATGGTAACCATGAAACTTGTCATCATGATTTTAATGTTCAATTGGATTATGCCAATCAAGTATCACATGATAGTTATTTTGTTGAGTTTGCTCCCACTACTACTCATGGGAATAAATTTGCTTATGAGGAGAGTAACAGAAATTCTATGATTATGTATCATGAAAAGAATGATTTATGTGATAGTTATATTGTTGAATTTGTTCATGATGCTACTGAAAATTATTATGAGAGAGGAACTTATGCTTTCATATATCTCAATAATATCAAGTTTCCTCCCTATGTGTTGAAAGTTTTTAAGTCATGCTCGTTTTGCCTTCCTATGCTAGTTGATTCTTGTTCCCATGAATTATTTGCTTACAAAATCCCTATGCATAGGAAGTGGGTTAGGCTTAAATGTGCTAGTCATATGCTTCATGATGCTCTCTTTATATTTCAATTCTTATCTTTTATGTGACCATCATTGAAATCATCATGCTTAGCTAAAAAGGCATTAAAGAAAAGCGCTTGTTGGGAGACAACCCAATATCTAACCCTACTTTTTTGTGTGTGTTAACATGATTGATCTACAGTATTAATCATGTTTTGTCGCTTTTGTTTCAATAAGTGCCAAGTAAAGCCTTTGGGATAGTGTGTATGATAGTTGACTTGATTCTATGCAAAAACAAAAACTTTCCTGCACAGTAACATAATTTTTTTAAATCAATGGAGTGTCGAAAAATTCTATTTTTTTACACATGATTGACATACAAATTTCCTATCTTTTTACTAATTTTTCAGAAATTTTGGAGTAACAGAAGTATGGTCACTGTTCAAATCATTACAGACTGTTCCGTTTTTGACAAATTCTTTTTTCAATGCATAGTTTGCTTGTTTTATAGTTTCTATGACTTATATTGGTAAATATAAGTAGTAGAAATTATAGGGTATAGTAAGAATTATGTGAGAACAATTATGAATCTTGTCTTGACAGTACCAAAGTGAATGATTTGCTCTTTATCATACTAACCTATCTCACAAAGTTCCGTTAAGTTTTGTGTGATTGAAGTTTTCAAGTTTTGGGTGAGATATCGATATGAGGAGAATAAGGGGTGGCAAGGCCCTAAGCTTGGGGATGCCCAAGGCACCCCAAGGTAATATTCAAGGAAGACCCAAGCGTACAAGCTTGTGGATGTCCCGGAAGGCATCCCCTCTTTCGTCCTCAATACTATCGGTAACCTCATTTGGAGCTATATTTTATTCATCGCATGATATGTGTTTTGCTTAGGGTGTCAGTTTCTTTTGTTGATATTTGATTGCTTTTATTTATAATGTTTTGTATCTTTTACTTCAATAGAAGTGTCAAGTATAGCCTTTACCATGCTTATTTTGCAATTCTATATGTTGTTGTTTGAAAACAGAAAGTTTTCTATCATTGTCTGAATTCTTTAGAAAGTTTAGAACCTGATAAAATCTTGAATTATTTACACAATAAGACACAATAACTTTTATACAGTGTGGTAATGTTTCAAAAAATTTGGAGTTAAATAAGTATGGATCTTTCTTAATCCTTTACAGACTGTTCTGTTTAGACATATTGATGTTATGTTCGCATTGTTTGCATACGTTTGCTTGTTTAATGATTCTATTTGAGGATAGGAGTATTAAACATGAAGAGACATTTAGTATGAAATGCTAAATTATTATTTTAGTGATTTGCTATAGTAGAGAATGTTAAGGTTTTGAGTTGATTTATACTAACTTATCTCACGAGTTCTTGTTGAGTTTTGTGTGGATGAAGTTTTTAAGATTTAGGGAAACCGTGATGTGAGAGGAATTAAGGAGACACAAGAGCTCAAGCTTGGGGATGCCAAGGCATCCCAAGATAATATTACAAGAAGTCTCAAAGCATCAAAGCTTGGGGATGCCCCGGTAGCATCCCACCTTTCTTCATCAATGATTATCGGTTAGTATTGGTTGAGCCTAAGTTTTTGCTACTTCACATGAGATGTGTTATTCTTGGAATGTCATTTTATTTTGTTTTCTTTGTTGTTTGAATAAAATACTTAAGATCTGAAATTTTTAAATGAGAGAGAGTCCTCACATAGCTACTTAATTATTTGACTACTCATTTGATCTTCACTTATATCTTTTTGGAGTAGTTTGTCATTTACTCTCGTTTTTCACTTATATCATAAGAGTAAATTGTTGAATGAATTGAATGCCATAAAGTTGAAATTATATGTGCTTCGTATGCTTGTATCTTTCCTAGTAGTACTTTCACACTGGGCTTAGAAAGTAAAATTTATTGAAGTTTGACAATCACAATATATGATTAGTATAAGGAAGAGAACTTTCACATATAAATATATTATCTTGGACATCTTTTATGATCTTGAATAGCCATTAATTATTTTCAAACTTGAGCAAATTAATTGAAGTTGGACAAGGAACACAACATAATGAGTTATTTTTGGGTATATTTGTATAGAAGTTATATTGTTATGGATCCTCCAACATGTGGTGCTTGCTTAGATCTTTTGCTAGCCAAAAATTCATACTAAGTAGAGATACAACTTGTGCATCTAAAAACCCTTAAACCTAGTTTCTTGCCATGAGTGTCCACCATACCTACCTATGGATTGAATAAGATCCTTCAAGTAAGTTGTCATCGGTGCAAAAAGCCATAAAAATTGCTCCTAAAATATGTATGATCTTTTATTGCAAGGAAAAACAAGCGTTCTACGAACTTGTGATGGTAAAGAAATAAAAGCGGCGGACTGCATAATAAAGGTAGCTATCACAAGGGGCAATATAACGTGACGTTCCTTTGCATTAAGGGCTTGCACATCCAAAGATAAAAAGTGCATGACAACCTCTGCTTCCCTCTGCGAAGGGCCTATCTTTTACTTTTCAGTATTTACTTTTATGCAAGAGTCAATAGTATGCATTCTCATTTCAACCTCGGTTATTCTCTAGTTAGCAAGTATCATGTGGTGGGGAAAGATCCAGACACATATGCCCATTCAAATATATTTGATCATGAATTATTATTCTTGACAATAATATCTATGATAAATGAGCTAAGAGGCGAAACATTAAGCCCCTATCTTTCCCTGTGTTCGATGGATGCTATTTGTTCTAAAGTATGCTTTGAGTACTAGCAATCACAGAAGAATAAATGATAATTGATTATGTGGAGATCTTACTTAGACTTTGTTGAAGATAAGTTGAATTCAATTGTTTGATGACTAAGGACATAGGTTGTTAAGTTTCAAGAGAATGCATTGTTTGAACCATAACATGAGCATTGATTGCTACTTTACCTTGATGATTTTTATGAGAAAGAGTTGTTGTTATGATGCTAGGAAAAGTGATTGAAATTATCATTGATCAAACTTATGCACTATGCTAGCATTCACTTCATAAATTAATTCTTTCATCATTCACCTACTCGAGAACGAGCAGGAATTAAGCTTGGGGTGTTGATACGTCTCCAACGTATCTATAATTTATGAAGTATTCATGCCATGTTTATTATAGTTTTGTATGATTTTGGTGCACTTTTATATGGCTTTTATATGACTTTCATGGACTAACCTATTGACCTAGTGCCCAGTGCTAGTTGTTGTTTTCTACTTGTTTTTTTAGAAAATCCATATCAAACGAAGTCCAAATGCAGCGGAACTTTTTGACGATTTTTTCTGGAAGGAAAGGGACCCAGGAAGCTTCGGGAGAGTATCAAAAGACCCACAGGGGCCCCATAAGTCACCAGGGCACGCCCTGGTGCCTCGTGGGCCCCCAGTGGCACCTCTTCATGTGATTCCAATGCCAAAAAATTCATATAAATATAGAAACCCCCAGAAATAACCCTAGAACTTTGACCTCGCCTCCACAAGCCTCTGTATCAAGGGGATCTCATCTCGAGGTCTATTCCGGCACCCTGCCGGATGAGGGAATCATCACCGGAGGCCATCTTCATCATCCCGGCGGTCTCCATGATGAGGAGGGAGTAGTTCACCCTCGTGGCTAAGGGTATGTACTAGTAGCTATGTGTTTGATCTCTCTCTCCCTCCCTCTCTCTCTCGTGTTCTTGATTTGGCACGATATTTGATGTACCGCGAGCTTCGTTAATATAGTTGGATCATATGGTGTTTCTCCCTCTCTATCTTGTTGTGATGAATTGAGTTTTTACCTTTGAGGTTTCACTATAATCAGATTGAATACTTTTATGGATTTGAGAACACTTGATGTATTTCTTGCACGTGGATACCCGTGGTGACAGTGGGGTATTCTATTGATTCACTTGATGCATGTTTTGGCACTCAACTCGTAGATTCCCGAGGTGACATCGGGTAATTTATGCATAGGGGTTGATGCACGTTTTCATCCTACTTTCTGAAGTAGAAATCTTGGGGAATTCTTTGAAGTCCATTGTATTGCATTGAATATTATGAATTTGAAGTTGTTTGATGCATATCGAATGATCAACTCAAGGATACTTGTGGTGACATTGTAGTATCTAGGTGACATTAGAGTTGGTTGATGTGTACCATATGGTGTTATTTTACTACGAACTCTAGGGTTGTTCGTGACACTTATAGGAATAGCTCAATAGATTGATCGGAAAGGATCACTTTGAGGTGGTTTTGTACCCTACAAACAGTTTCATCTTATGTCGCTTGATAAGAACTTTGGAGTGATTCTTTGTCGCACATTAAGGGATTGTTATATGATTCAATTATGTTAGCACTGTTGAGAGATTGCACTAGTGAAAGTATGGACCCTAGGCCTTGTTTTCAAGCATTGCAATACCGTTTGTGCTCCGTTTTATCACTTGCTACCTTACTGTTTTTATATTTTTCATATTACAAATACCTATATCTACTATCAATACTACACTTGTATCACCATCTCTTCGCCGAACTAGTGCACCTATACAATTTGCCATTGCATTTGGTGTGTTGGGGACACAAGAGATTTCTTGTATTTGATTGCAGGGTTGCTTGAGAGAGACCATCTTCATCCTACGCCTCCCACTGATTGATAAACCTTAGGTCATCCACTTGAGGGAAAATTGCTACTGTCCTACAAAACTCTACGCTTGGAGGCCCAAGACGAGTCTACAAGAATAAGTTGTGTGATACGTCTCCAACGTATCTATAATTTATGAAGTATTCGTGCTATTATATTATCTGTTTTGGATGTTTATGGGCCTTACTAAACACTTTTATATTATTTTTTGACTAACCTATTAACCGGAGGCCGAGCCCAAATTGCTGTTTTCTTGCCTATTTCAGTGTTTCGAAGAAAAGGAATATCAAACGGAGTCCAAACGGAATGAAACCTTCGGGAGAGTTATTTTTGGAACGGACGCAATCCAGGAGACTTGGAGTAGACGTCAGGGAAGCTTCGAGGAAGCCAGGAGGCAGGGAGGCGCGCCCTACCCCCCTAGGCGTGCCCCCCACCCTCGTGGGCCCCTCGTGGCTCCCCTGACCGACTTCTTTCGCCTATATATTTCCATATACCCTAAAACATCGGGGAACACAATAGATCGGGAGTTCCGCCGCCGCAAGCCTCTTTGGCCACCGAAAACCAATCGGGGCCCTGTTCCGGCACCCTGCCGGAGGGGGGATCCCTCTCCAGTGGCCATCTTCATCATCCCGGCGCTCTCCATGACGAGGATGGAGTAGTTCACCCTTGGGGCTGAGGGTATGTACCAGTAGCTATGTGTTTGATCTCTCTTTCTCTCGTGTTCTTGACTCAACACGATCTTGATGTATCGCGAGCTTTGCTATTATAGTTGGATCTTATGATGTTTCTCCCCCTCTACTCTCTTGTAATGGATTGAGTTTTTCCCTTTGAAGTTATCTTATCAGATTGAGTCTTTAAGGATTTGAGAACACTTGATGTATGTCTTGCATGTCCTTATCTGTGGTGACAATGGGATATTCACGTGATCTACTTGATGTATGTTTTGATGATCAACTTGCGAGTTCCGTAACCTCGTGAACTTATGCATAGGGGTTGGCACACGTTTTTGTCTTGACTCTCCGGTAGATACTTTGGGGCACTCTTTGAAGTTCTTTGTGTTGGTTGAATAGATGAATCTTAGACTGTGTGATGCATATCGGATAATCATACCCACGGATACTTGAGGTGACATTGGAGTATCTAGGTGACATTAGGGTTTTGGTTGATTTGTGTCTTAAGGTGTTATTCTAGTACGAACTCTATGATAGATTGAACGGAAAGAATAGCTTCATGTTATTTTACTACGGACTCTTGAATAGATCGATCAGAAAGAATAACTTTGAGGTGGTTTCGTACTCTACAATAATCTCTTTATTTGTTCTCCGCTATTAGTGACTTTGGAGTGACTCTTTGTTGCATGTTGAGGGATAGTTATATGATCCAATTATGTTATTATTGTTGAGAGAACTTGCACTAGTGAAAGTATGAACCTTAGGCCTTGTCTCAACGCATTGTAATACCGTTTGTGCTCACTTTTATCATTAGTTACCTTGCTGTTTTTATATTTTCAGATTACAAAAACCTATATCTACCATCCATATTGCACTTGTATCACCATCTCTTCGCCGAACTAGTGCATCTATAAAATTTACCGTTGTATTGGGTGTGTTGGGGACACAAGAGACTCTTTGTTATTTGGTTGCAGGGTTGTTTGAGAGAGACCATATTCATCCTACGCCTCCCACAGATTGATAAACCTTAGGTCATCCACTTGAGGGAAATTTGCTACTATCCTACAAACCTCTGCACTTGGAGGCCTAACAACGTCTACAAGAAGAAGGTTGCGTAGTAGACATCAAGCAGTTCCTGGCGCCGTTGCCGGGGAGGTGAGTGTTTGAAGGTATATCTTTAGATCTTGCAATCGGATATTTTTGTTTCTTGTTTTATCACTAGTTTACGCTATAAAAGAAAACTACAAAAAATGGAATTAAGGTTGCCTCATATGCTTCATCTTTTTAATGTCTTTCGTGAAAATGATGGGAAGGAAAATTGTGCCCAAGTACTAGAAGAAGAATTACATAGAATGCTTGGCATAAAATATGTGAATGATGAGCATGATTGCAATGTTGTTAGTATGAATTCTTTGAATACCCATGATGCTAATGATATGCAAAGCCACAAGCTTGGGGATGCTATGTTTAATGATGATGATATTTTTTGTCCCCCAAGTTTTGATGAGCAAATTTATTATGATGATAGCATGCCTCCTATTTATGATGATTATATTGATGAAAGTGGGTTTGGAAGAGTGTCAACTTTAGGAAGTAATGATCCCACTATTTTGGAGGGTGTTGAATCTTATTGTGATAATTATGAAAGTGGATTTGGAGAGGTCATGACTTTATTTAGTGATGAATCCACTATTTCGGAAGAGGTTCCAATTGATTATGAGAACAAAGTTGCTATCTATGATGATTATTGTGATGACTTGTATGCTATTAAGAATAATGATAACCATGAAACTTTTCATCATGATTTTAGTTTTCAATTGGACTATGCCTCACATGATAATTATTTTGTTGAGTTTGCTCACACTATTATTCATGAGAAGAATTTTGCTTATGTGGAGAGTAATAAAATTTCTATGCAAGTAGATCATGAAAAGAATGCTTTATGTGATGGTCATATTGTTGAATTCATTCATGATGCTACTAAAAATTATTATGAGGGAGGAATGTATGCTTGTAGGAACTGCAATAATATAAAGTTTCCTCTCTATGTGCTTAAAGTTTCAAAGTTATGCTTGTTTTGCCTTCCTATGCTAGTTGATTATTGTTCCCATAAGTTGTTTGCTCACAAAATCCCTATGCATAGAAAGTGGGTTAGGCTTAAAAGTACTAGTCCTATTCTTCATGATGCTCTCTTTATGTTTCAATTCTTATCTTTTATGGCAGCATCATTGAAATCATCATGCCTAGCTAGGGGCGTTAAACGTTAGCGCTTGTTGGGAGGCAACCCAATTTTATTTTTGTTCCTTGCTTTTTGTTCCTGTTTAGTAATAAATAATTCATCTATCCTCTGGTTATATGTGGTTTTATGTTTTAATTAGTGTTTGTGCCAAGTAAAACCTATAGGATCTTCTTGGATGATAATTATTTGATCTTGCTGAAAAAGTCAGAAACTTTCTGCTCACGAAAACAATTGTTAAAAATCACCAGAAAGTGATAAAATACTGATTCAAATTGCAGTAGATCAATAGTCAAATTATCTAGGTATTCCTATTTTGGCAGATTTTTCTGAGTTCCAGAAGTTAACGTTTGATACAGATTACTACAGACTGTTCTGTTTTTGACATATTCTGTTTTCTATGTGTTGTTTGCTTATTTTGATGAATCTATGAGTAGTATCGGAGGGTATGAACCATAGAAAAGTTGGAATACAGTAGATATTACACCAATATGAATTTAGAATGAGCTCACAACAGTACCTAAGTGGTGATTTATTTTCTTATACTAACGGAGCTTACGAGTTTTCTGTTGAGTTTTGTGTTGTGAAGTTTTCAAGTTTTGGGTAAAGATTCGATGGACTATGGAATAAGGAGTGGCAAGAGCCTAAGCTTGGGGACCACCAAGGCACCCCAAGGCAATATTCAAGGACAACCAAGAGCCTAAGCTTGGGGATGCCCCGGAAGGCATCCCCTCTTTCGTCTTCGTTCATCGGTAACTTTACTTGGAGCTATATTTTTATTCACCACATGATATGTGTTTTGCTTGGAGCATCAATTTATTTTGTTAGTATTTGCTTGCTGTTATTTAGAACAATGTTTTGCATCTTTTATTTCAATAAAAGTGGCATTGATAGCCTTTACTATACCTATTTTACAGGTCTACATGTTGCTGTTTGAAAACAGAAAGTTTACCGCTGTTGCAAAACTTCCCTAGAAAAGTCAGAATGTGATAAAATACTGAAACCTTTTGCATAATAAGCTCTGATAAATTTACTACAGTGGGAATTTTTTTCATAATTTTTGGTGCTAGGTAAGTATGGATCTTGCTGCATTCTTTACAGACTGTCCTGTTTAGGCAGATTGCTGTTATGTTTGCATTGTTTGCATATGTTTGCTTGTTTAATGATTCTATTTGAGGATAGGACTATTAAATATGCAGAGGCATTTAGTATGCAATGTTGAATAATAATTTTAGTTATTTGCTACAGTAGAGTATGATAAGGTTTTTGCATTGGTTTATAATAACTTATCTCGCGAGACCTTGTTGAGTTTTGTGTGGATGAAGCTTTTGAGATTTAGGGAGACCGTGATGTGAGAGGAATTAAGGAGACACAAAAGCTCAAGCTTGTGGATGCCCAAGGCATCCCAAGATAATATTTCAAGAAGTCTCAAGCGTCTAAGCTTAGGGATGCCCCGGTTGGCATCCCACCTTTCTTCTTCAACAACTATCGGTTAGTTTCGGTTGATCCTAAGTTTTTGCTTCTTCACGTGATGTTTGCTATTCTTAGAAGGTCATTTTATTTTGTTTTGCTTGCTGTTTGAATAGAATATCATAAATCTGCAATTATATATGTTTCATATGCTTATCCCATGGGGAGTAATGACTTCACATATAAGAAGTAGAGGTGGTAAATTTATTGAAGGTTAGCAAACATTGTATTGGTCACTTGGACAATTCATGAAAGAATATTGAGGGAAGAGAGATTTCACATATAAATATACTATCTTGGACATCTTTCGTAATTGTGAGCACTCATTAAAATATGACATGTTAAAAGGTTGATGTTGGACAAGGAAGACAACGTAATGGGTTATGTTTTCTTATATCCGAAATAAAGTATATTGTCATGGATCATTCAACATGCTGAGCTTGCCTTTCCCCCTCATGCTAGCCAAATTCTTTGCACCAAGTAGAGATACTACTTGTGCTTCCGAATATGCCTTAAACTAGTTTTGCCATGAGACACCATACCTACCTATGGATTGAGTAAGATCCTTCAAGTAAGTTGTCATCGGAGCATGCAATAAAAAATTGCTCTCTAAATATGTATGATCTATTAGTGCGAAGAAAATAAGCTTTATACGAACTTGTGATAGGGAAGAAATAAAAGCGACGGACTGCATAATAAAGGTCTCTATCATAAGGGGCAATATAAAGTAACGTTCTTTTGCATTAAGATTTTGTGCATCCAACCTTAAAAGCTCATGACAACCTCTGCTTCCCTCTGCGAAGGGCCTATCTTTTATTCTTGTCTTATTCCTTATGCAAGAGTCTTGGTGATCTTCACCAAAAAATATACATTTTATCCTTTGGCAAGCATATTGTGTTGGAAAGATCCTGATATATATATATATATATATATATATATATATATATATATATATATATATATCCAATTGGATGTAAGGCATCATGAACTATTATTGTTGACATTACCCTTGAGGTAAAAGGTTGGGAGGCGCATCTATAAGCCCCTATCTTTCTCCGTGTCTGATTAAAACTTTGAACCCATAAATATCATGTGAGTGTTAGCAATTGTGAAAGATTAAATGATAGTTGAGTATGTGAAGTTTGCTAAATCAAAGCTCTGACATAGCCCCTTCCTGAGAATAAGATGAATTGTAATTGTTTGATGACTAATAGCACGGTTTGTTAGTTTTCAAGAAAGTTTATGATCTATACTTTAACATATGAATAGCTTGTTACTTGATCATGAGAAGCTTTATGATATGAGCTACTGTTATGACATATAATGATGCTAGAAAAGGTGATTGAAATTATCATTGATCAAACTTGTGCACCTGCTAGCATTCACACTTCATAAATTATTTCTTTTATCATTTACCTACTCGAGGACAAGCAGGAATTAAGCTTGGGGATGCTGATACGTCTCCAACGTATCTATAATTTATGAAGTATTCATGCTATTATATTAGCTGTTTTGGATGTTTATGGGACTTACTAAACACTTTTATATTATTTTTGGGACTAACCTATTAACCGGAGGCCCAGCCCAAATTGTTGTTTTCTTGCCTATTTCAGTGTTTCGAAGAAAAGGAATATCAAACGGAGTCCAAACGGAATGAAACCTTAGGGAGAGTTATTTTTGGAGCAGAAGCAATCCAGGAGACTTGGAGTAGACGTCAGGGAAGCTTCGAGGAAGCCACGAGGCAGGGAGGCGCGTCCTACCCCCTGGGCGCGCCCCCACCCTCGTGGGCCCCTCGTGGCTCCCCTGACCGACTTCTTTCGCCTATATATGTCCATATACCCTAAAACATCGGGGAACACAATAGATCGGGAGTTCCACCGCCGCAAGCCTCTGTAGCCACTGAAAACCAATCGGGACCCTGTTCCGGCACCCTGCCAGAGGGGGGATCCTTGGGGCTGAGGGTATGTACCAGTAGCTATGTGTTTGATCTCTCTCTCGCGCGTTCTTGACTCGGCACGATCTTGATGTATCGCGAGCTTTGCTATTATAGTTGGATCTTATGATGTTTCTCCCCCTCTACTCTCTTGTAATGGATTGAGTTTTCCCTTTGAAGTTATCTTATCAGATTGAGTCTTTAAGGATTTGAGAACACTTGATGTATGTCTTGCATGTGCTTATCTGTGGTGACAATGGGATATTCACGTGATCTACTTGATGTATGTTTTGGTGATCAACTTGCGAGTTCCGTAACCTCGTGAACTTATGCATAGGGGTTGGCACACGTTTTCGTCTTGACTCTCCGGTAGAAACTTTGGGGCACTCTTTGAAGTTATTTGTGTTGGTTGAATAGATGAATCTGAGATTGTGTCATGCATATCGTATAATCATACCCACGGATACTTGAGGTGACATTGGAGTATCAAGGTGACATTAGGGTTTTGGTTGATTTGTGTCTTAAGGTGTTATTCTAGTACGAACTCTATGATAGATTGAACGGAAAGAATAGCTTCGTGTTATTTTACTACGGACTCTTGAATAGATCGATCAGAAAGAATAACTTTGAGGTGGTTTCGTACTCTACAATAATCTCTTTGTTTGTTCTCCGCTATTAGTGACTTTGGAGTGACTCTTTGTTGCATGTTGAGGGATAGTTATATGATCCAATTATGTTATTATTGTTGAGAGAATTTGCACTAGTGAAAGTATGAACCTTAGGCCTTGTTTGAACGCATTGCAATACCGTTTGTGCTCACTTTTATCATTAGTTACCTTGCTGTTTTTATATTTTCATATTACAAAAACCTATATCTACCATCCATATTGCACTTGTATCACCATCTCTTCGCCGAACTAGTGCACCTATACAATTTACCATTGTATTGGGTGTGTTGGGGACACAAGAGACTCTTTGTTATTTGGTTGCAGGGTTGTTTGAGAGAGACCATCTTCATCCTACGTCTCCCACGGATTGATAAACCTTAGGTCATCCACTTGAGGTGAATTTGCTACTGTCTTACAAATCTCTGCACTTGGAGGCCCAATAACGTCTACAAAAAGAAGGTTGCGTAGTAGACATCATTGTGTAGTAGACATCAAAGGGCAAGAGCAAGAGACAACCGTCACGCCTCCCGAAGATCACTATGACTGATATCTATGCTTGTGCTAAAATTACGACATAAGTTCAGTAGCTCCTAAATACCAAAAAAGAGTGTGTCCATCCTTTGGGGGTGAGCCTTGGACTTAAAACATTAAATGAGAGAAGTGGTTTACTTATTCAGAGTTAACAAAATCACAAAATAGTATATCCGAATTAATTATTTAATTAATGCAATATGATGTTGATGCTATGATTATGTGATTCATATGATGCACAAATAATGTAATAAGCAAATATATCTAGTGTTTTATTCTTGGGTTGGTACCCCACCCTCGCACATGAACTCGTTGATGCCACCCAACACCCCAAATTCTGCCTCAGCCCTCGTCAACATCTCCAAAATATTCCGTCATGTCCGCCTCTCTCCGCATGCAAATGGAAAATTGCAGATCCAACACACCGCGGGGACGTGGCTATGAATTTTGAGAAGCTTACATGTTGTTTTGCAATCTCGATTTCATGGTTTTGCATGCCGAGTACCGACTCGTGACCGCGTGCGCAAAATGTGCTTAGCCCTCATGCTTCTCCTCCGCTCTGGCCTCCTGCGGATGGCGCACAGGCCCAACTTCTCCCTCCGCTCCTCCGCCGCTCTAGCCCATGGGAAGATGGCTCACTAGCCCCGTCTTCGGCCTTATTCCTCAGCTTAGAGCGCGCGGCACGGTTAACCGTCACGCCTCCCAAAAATCATCACCCCCACCCCCCTGTGCGTGGACGGGTGGAGTGAGACACTTCTCTGACATGATTTCATACCAAACGGTCGTGATTATGGGTGTACGCTGGGAAATACCAATTAGTGCACCTGCACTAATTAGCATTTTGGGAAGGGAAACGTTGGCAGGCCGAAGCTTGCGCCGGACGCGCGTGCGTCGCCCGATTCAATGCGATCCATTGGCTCTCGTTGTCTCACGCGCCTTGCGTAGCTTTCACGCAACACAGCCACGTGCAAGCAGGGGCCCACCCCACCGCTCGTCCTCCTTCCCTTATCTCCTCACCTGCATCAGTTTCCCACTGCGTTGTAGCTTGCCGCAACCACCATAGCCCATGCCCAGCACGCCCAATGTCTTTTGCCGGTGATGGATACCCACAACTAGTGTACGTCCAATCTCCACTCGCAGCTTGTTCTCCAACGCAACAACCGGCCCATTCCCCATGCGCGGCCGCCTATAATTCCCCCCCACCCCCACCCCCGCCGAACAGGGCCGTCTACTGTTTGAGGCACCCACACAGTGAACTACGTCGGCGGTGAGGGAAGCTAGGCCCTGACCCCCGACGCCTGCATGCGCAAACTGGTGGTGCGCCATGCTGCAATCGCCTACTTCGGAGCTGCAACCATCTGTCCAGTGTGCTGGAACTAGTACTGGTGAATGTGAACGGGCGTCCGGGGTTGCCGTGGTGGACGGTGGGCTGCAACGACGGCGAATCGACGGCAACTGCGTCGTGCAACGCCGCGGTGCTACAACCCGTGGTTACAAATGCTGGAACCGCGGCTTCCAGATGCTGGAACCACGGCAGCAAATGTTGGAAGCCCGCAGCTGCCAATGGTGACCATGTGGGGGCGCGAGGTGCTGCAACCTGTTTGCCAGATGCTGCAACCACGACGAACATTTGCTGCAACCGGGGCAGCCTAGAGCTGGAACCGGCATCGATAATTTTTACATGTCATGCGATGTGTTCGAACCCGACGCGCCTTGGCCGCTGACGGCAACCTTTTTTGTTGGAACCAGTATGTGTTTTTGCTTAAACTAGCTAGTTGTTTTGCTACAATCATCCATCGAGAGTTTTTTCTGCTGACTTTGGTTTGCTGGAAGCAGCTTTATTTTTTGCTGGAACCTAGTACATTTTTGCTTCAACCGATAAATGAAAGATTTTTGTTGCTTTCAGATTTTTGTTGCTGGGCACTTTTACCCGCGGTGAGCCAGAGACGCAGAGATGCTGCAACCAGCCACCCGAGTGCTACCACAGGCATCACTAGAAGCTGGATCCAGCAATTTGTTTTGCTACAACCATCTTTTTTTTACTGGAAACAACTTCTAATTTTGCTTCCATCATGTTCAGTTTTTGCTGGATCTAGCTATTGTTTCTGCTTCCACCATGTTCTGTTTTTTCTGGAACAAAGCGCACAAGATTTTTGCTACCATCGGCTCTTTGCTCGACCGCCGTCGTCATTGATGCTGCAACCGGTGATCTGCAGCGCCGGCGAGGAATGGCCTTTTGTTTTTGCGGTCGGCGCACATGAGCTTAACATGGATGCAACAAGGAGCGATGAAAAAGTTGGGAGCCGGCGGCGACATCGATCGGTGGCCAACAGCGACGAGGGCGTCCGGCAGCGGCGACTGGCGACAAGGGCGGCCGGCAGCAGCGACCGGGGGTGAGGGCAGCGACAGGCGAGCGCACCAGGTGGTGCTTCGAGATGGCGTCCCGATGGAAGTTTTTTTTCTAAAAGACCAAGGCGCCTGATGGCAGAAGAGGGGGGAATTTCCTATTCGACGCTCTCTGCGTCGAAATGTCGAGGTAACGCACACAGCGACGATACTAACCGAACGAATGGGCCGGCCCATCTATATATAGCTAACGAGAAGATCGCATCTGGTTTTAGGAACTTTCTGGAAGGTTCCAGCCCATGTTTCTAATGGTTTTGGGATTCTTCTAGCAGGTTCCTGAACCGATTTTTGGACTGGTTTTCACGTTCCTTTTTATTATTATTATTTTTCGTTTTTCTTTTCCTTTTCTGTTTCTATTCTTTTTTTCCTTTTCTGTTTCTATATTCTTTTTTTGTTTTTGTTTTATTTTCTTTATGATTTTGTTCAAAATTTCAGAACATTTCAAAATTTGTTCAAGAACTTCCAAAAAATGATTTCATCTCAAAGAACGTTCACAAATTTTGAAAAATTGTTCGCAATTTTTTTCGAAAAATGTTAATGTTTTCGAATTTTGTTTGCGAGTTTCAAAAAATGTTCCTATTTCAAACTTTGTTAGCAATTTTCAAGATTTTATTATATTTTTCAATTTTTGTTCAGGAGTTTCAAAAATTGTTCGCGAATTTCCAATAATGTTCGTGTTTTAATTTTTGTGGAGAGTTCCAAAAAATGTTCATAATTTTTAAAAAATGTTCGTGTTTCCAAAAAAATTTGGGAGTTTAATTTTTTTCCCATTTTAAGAAAAATGTTTGCTTATCCAAAAAATTTGTTTGGAATTTGGAAAATGTTTCAGTTTTCGAAAAAAATAATTTTCAAAAAATGTTCTAGTTTTCAGAAAGTGTTCATGTTTCCAAATATTGTTCTTCTCAAATTTGTTCTACAGATTCAGAAAATGTTCCCGTTTTCATTTTTTTCGTGTTTCCAAAAATTGTTCCTGTTTTCGAAAGTTGTTCGCAAATTTCATAAAATGTTTCTGTTTCCAAAAAAAATTCACGTTTTTAAATTTGTTCTGCAGTTTCAAAAAATCTACGTGTGTTAAATGTTTTTGGTATTTCCGAAATTGTTCTTGTTTTAGAAATTGTTTGCAAATTTCATTATTTTACTTTTTTCTATTTTTTCTGGAATTTTGAGCAAAAAATGGAAAACACGAAAAAAGGAAAAAAAATTGGATCTTCGTTGTTTTTGGTTCTTACAATGTTGCGCTATAAATGTAGAATTTTTGTCCAATAGGACCGGCTACTGAGTCGAATTGACGAAAAAGACTACCTTCGAAAACAATTGACAGAAGAGACCGGCTCGGCCGTGACGGCAGGCGCGCCAGCCGACACATGGCACCTGCCCTGCCGGCAGCAAGCGGCAACCTTGGAATTACTGGAAACCGGGCAAGGCTAGCTGCTGCAATGGAACAACATGTGTTTGATGGGCCCTGCCGCCACACACCGTGGCGGCAAGTCTCCAGCAGTAGCTGCTCTTTGTTCTTCCTGTGTTGTTAGCAAGTGTGAAATAGGCATGTTTGACTGAGATTTGAATCAATTTAAAAGTCGATTTTGAAGATGCTACAGTTGAAGAAAAGATAGATCAAGGTAAGATGTTTCCATTTTTGTGTTTTCCGCTCACATTCACGGTGGTTTTGTACTGTATGATTAGTCTCTAACTTTGTATTCTTTGCTGTATTTGGCATTTGATAATAATTTTTTGTAGTGTTTTGGAGCATTTGGAAAGTACAAAACGTTCGTGTATGTAAGCGAAAAACATAAAAATGGATAGATCTTAACATACACGAACGTTTTGTACATACACAAACGTTCATATGAGTGCCTGCTGTGCAGCTAATTTTCCATGAACGTTTGGGGTTTAGGGTTTAGGGTTCTGTACATACATGAACGTTCATATGAGTGCAGACGGCAAAGTTTCTGATTCCTGTAGTAACGGTAACAGTTACTGACTGTAAATCTATTTTGGCTCGTGATATTGAAAATAGAGTATTGTCAGTGGTTCCAACTACTGTTCTCTTAGATACTCACATGGAAAAGCTTTTCTTAATTCTAGATCCCATTGCCGATGCGGTTCCTTGGCCAATCTCGAGAGTGGATAGTTCTAAATGTTAACAACTTCCTTTCCCGATGTCTACTTACAGTTTCATATTTTGCCATCATACTTAAAAGGTTGCACGATATTTTGCGGGACTAGACTCTCCAACATTATTTGGGTGACAAAGCATGGGGCATGATACTCTCAATGTTGGCCACAAAATCAAGCCTGTAATGCTCCTTCTTTCCTGACTTGCAGTTACACAAGCACTGCGCTTTGAATTTCTAAGGGCACACACACACACGATGCAAAGTGTATTCAAGTGAGTCTCAAAATAGAGTAGATCTAGTGATGATGATTTTTTTACAACTCATTCTCTCAAATGAAAAGTCCCTCTACATATGCTTCATGGAAAATTAGCTGCACAACAGGCACTCATATGAACATTTGTGTTCTCAAATGCAATAGGCATTTTCTCTAACATACACGAACGTTTTGTATATACACGCAGCACGCAGCCAGGTTCCTCCCGAAGAGGGGAGTATCGTGTGGCTGCGTGCTGGTACGACCGGCCCAAAGTTGGGCCGGCGCGCCCGCTCGTAGTAGTGTCTTTTTGGAAGGAAAAAATATTTTTGTTCGCTGAGAGAAACTAATAACTCGGAGAAACTCGACCCTGCCTTAACCATAGCCTGTACAGATCGCAACGCCAACCGCCGACCCGAGAGGCCGATCAGAATTGGAGACCCCAAGCCAATCTCCGCCTCCCCCTAAACCGAAAGAAAAACAATGTCCGCCATGCCGCGCCTGGAGACGCAGACGAAGCCCGGCGTCCCTTCGGTAGCTGGCTGCGGTGCGGCCGCCTCCCGCGGCCGACGTCGCCACCGATCTCCTAGTCCCCCTCTCCATCGCCACAACGAAGCTGATGGCGCAGACCATGGGGTATCAAATTTAAGCGAATCGGAGGGTTCCAGGACCGACAGCAGGCACCGACGCCGCCGTAAGGGACGTGGACGCAGCAGTAGTGGCAAGAGAAGCCGTCGCGGTCGATCGCGTGGCAGCAGTAGCGACAGCGATGTTGACTCGGAGACCTCCTACGAGAGCAGGAAGAGATCAAGGAGAAGCAGCAACAATCGCTCGAGTGGGAAGAAAATCAAGGGATCCGATTTCGGCGGCTCCGGTAAACACGGCCGCGCCGCCAAGGGCAATGCCAAGGCCGGCGATGAGAAGAAGGACGCGATCGAGTTTAAGAATATGTCCGCGTCGAGGAAGCAGCAGCCGGCTCCGGACGACGTCCCGGGGCCGCTACCGTTGCCCCGCGTCGACGTCGATGTCCAGGTCAAGTACGGCGGCGCGCTCCGGCCGGGGGAGGGCGACGCCATGGCGCAGTTCGTGCAGCAGGGGAAGCGGATCCCGCGGCGCGGCGAGGTGGGCCTGTCCGCCGAGGAGATCCAGAGGTTCGAGGAGGCCGGGTACGTGATGAGCTGGAGCAGGCACTCGAGGATCACCGCCGTGCGCCTCCGGAAGGAGAACCAGGTGTACAGCGCCGAGGAGAAGCGCGCGCTCGCGACCTTCAACTACGAGCAGAGGGCGATGCGGGAGAGCAAGGTCAGGGACAACCTCAGGCGCCTCGTGGACAAGACGCTCGGCAAACTCGCCGAGACAGAGCATGACCCCTTCGCCATGCCTCCTTCACGTTAGGTAGCAATCGAGTAGCAACAATTTGGTCGACTTCAATCAAATTCAAAAATAAAAACAATTTGATTGACTTCGCTGCACATCTTGGCCTTAAACGTAGTATCTGTAAAGTCTGCATTATGTCATACATGCTTTTAGTGTCTGCATAAATCATCGTCAGGTATTGAGCATCTTTGTTTCAGTGTTTGGTGCATAACATAGCTTCACGTTCGTTGGTTGGTGAATTACCATTTTATATGCTTGGCCTTCAGTACATGCAACATTCAGATCAGAATCAGCACGTGATGTTTCTAGACCTGCGTATTGAAGCATTACTGCACAAATGCTTCTTTTTACATTCATCACTCGATTCCTGTCAAAAGTTATCAGTCCAGGACATATGACATTTGTCAAAAGTTACCCATGGCTGCACTGAAGAAAGCCGCAAAAAGGATCGGAAATATGTTGGCTCTTGCTTTATTATGACAAGTTCTCTCTGAGTGTTCTGTTTCTTACATCTGTCTGTATTTGGGCTTCTATTAGAGCATGTACAATGGTGGCATATGAATGCAGATGTCTCATAACTAAAAGTAGTTTGGAGTATCTATATTTATTTTTTTGTCCCCAATGCAAGCTAACAATAGCGGGCCTCGTTAAGAGATAGAAAATAAAGACTCTAGTACACATGCATCTTTATTTTTCACTGCACACTGGACCACACTTTATCTCTCCAAGCACCCGCCTCCTGCAGAGAATTCCGCTTCCCTATCCGAACCTATTTTATCTAATATCCGATCCTACATGGCATACGAGGCATCACCCTGAGACTATGCATTGTACATGCCCTTAGCTTCCAGCTGAATGGCCCGGCGTACATGAACTTTATGCCGCATCTAGCTGCATGTCTTCTAGTTCTAGCTGGGCTACACGGTGTACAAAATTCATGTCAAATGCATGTTTGAAATCGTAAATTTCAAAACGATCGCTTTATCGTCCTAGAAGAGGATGATTACTATCATATCCTTCAAAGGTTGACTAATGGTGATATCGCTCAATCGATGGACGACAAGTGTGCTTAACCCCTGCCAACCACATGCATACATTACAGTTGTCCATCTTAGTGAGTCACGACCGATGTTGGACACCTCAGTAGCACAAACCATGACTCCAAGGCAGTCCCTATTACCCTCCCCAGCCAGTGAACGACGGGGCTCTGTCAGATTAGGGGAAGGTGTTGGTGATGACAGACATTGCACTTGCGGAGGCACACACACTTATCAATGGGCTAGCACTTAGAGCATCTACAGCCAGACTTAACGAATCTAACCCACTAAACGCTCACGGACCCTCCCGGTTAGTGACTGGGATGTTCATTTTGAGCCCCTACTAGTCTGTATATGCGACCACGGTCCTCATTTTCTTCATCATATGTCTGGTCATTGATGAAGATGAAGAAAGAAAGAAAAGAATGAATCTCAACTCTTAACTATCTAAAAGAAACGTAATGTTCCCTCTCCCCTCTTGCGTTAGGCCTTTCGTCTGCCCAATCCCTCCCGCGAGGAAAAAACACGCTCGCCCGTCATCACACGTCGCTCCTCCGTTGGTTCCCAATTTGACAAGTGGCGATTCAATCAATCCTGTAAATCTCTCTAGAACCTCATCCTGATTGCTTCCTCCATCCATCTATTGTCCATCTACCCCGCCCCCGGCCTCCATTGCTCGCCCCCACCAACGGATCGACGCCGCCAGCCTCCACTACCGGCCACCCTCCACTGGATCGGCACCACCGGCCTCCTCTGGATCGATGCTGCCGGCCTCCACTGCCCCTAACCTTCGTGCTTTGGTGCGCTCCGCAGCCCCGCTCTGTGGCCATGATGCCAGTTGTCACAGATGTAGGGCTCATTGGCATGAACGTCATTGCCCCGCTCCACCTCCAGGTCTTCTACCATCTCGCTGCTACTTCCATCCGCGCAACTCCAAGATGCAGAGGCGCGCGCGATGGTAGCAGCGAGCAGCAGCAACAAGGATGAGAAGGCGGAGGAGCGAGAGGCGGAGTTCAATTCGTTCGGTTCTGCGACCACCAAATCTGCATTGATACATCATCATCGATATCAGACTCTCAGTCATAGGTACGATAATGTGGGTATATTCATCTCGACTTACAGGCCTGAGAATTTGAACAGTTCATCAACAGAAGCCAGTTCGTGTATAATAACATTTGTGAGGAGTAAAGCAGAGTTGAATTACGTATTTCCATTCAGAGAACATGCCAGTAGTTTTTTACATTTTTCTCCGCAGGCGGAACATCAAGAGATCCTAACCAAATCTGAGTACTTTTCCAAGGAGTTGTACACCTTGATATCATCCAAACGATCTCGTGGGCTACATCTCCATTCTCCAATATGGCCACCGAATAGGTTGAGGCCTACTTCCCTGATCTCATGGAGCCGTTCACCCTGGTAATGCAATTACAATTCAAGCTAATTTGCTAACCAACTCACTCACATCCAAGTCACATTGCAAAGCCATAATTACAACTTCTCTGGCCGAGTGCAGAGTGTGTACAGGTTCAGCAGAAGGTACTTCTGGGTGCACTACATTGGTCGCCTGGGCGCCTACAGGACTCCACCGTGTCCCCAACCGCATCGTGGAGAAGGACGCCTAAACAGGGGCGCCCAGTTCTTCAACGCACAGTGCATGGCTGCCTACCGTACACCATGATCGACGCCACGCGGACGCACAATCCGGAGCCAATGCATCCATGGTATTTCTGGAGATTGTTTGGTGATGTCGATGCAACCATCAAATTACTTGCTCGTGCCTCTATCTCTATGTGTGTTAATTAAATGATATTTCTCTCACTCTTATCTTACCTTTTGCTTTTCTGTTTGTGTGTGTCAGGCTTAATGGAATTTCCACTAGAGGCAAGCTTTCATGGATGGGATAAGACAAAAAGAAAGTAGCACGCCAGGAGGTTCACCCGCGAAACACTGCTCCTTTCCTTCTTTGATTCACTGTTATTAATCCGCTCCTACATGGAGTGTGTTATATTCTCTAATGATATTTTGAGATTTTAAAGATATGCATGGCAAGCACAACCCTGATGGTAATACTTATTCTGTTTATTTTGGATGTGGAATTGTAACATGTTGAGGTACGTCAGAGATAGTAAATTTTTTGCAATGTACAACACTCCTACATGAAACGAGGCAACTCCAGAAATTTATGAAACTTATGTGAACTATTGTGTTATGAGAAATCAGATCACTATTGGTGGGGTAAGAAGTTTCAGTTTTCTTTTCCAATTTTATTTACGACTTATTAGTTATTGGTCATGTTTTTGTTATTGAGTAGTCACGATTCCAAACTGGACCATTCTTGAAGCATGAATTACTGCTAGCTCTGTAATGTATGCAGGAAATTTTTGTGTCAAAGTGTGTGTCTGTACAGTTGCACAAAATCCCTTCACTCTACATACAACTTGTTAATTTTTTTGTTCTGTATGGTGCATCCACAAATTATGTAGTTATTGCTATAGGATCTTGATCATTAGTTTTTCCATCACTGCATGGTTTTGACCTCACTGAATCACCATCTCTCTAGTCAGAACTTCAAAAGCGGCTCCATGTCCAGGTTGAGGTACATACAAATTACCACAATCACGATTTATGTATCTTTTGCCGAGGTTGGGTTTAGAAAATCTCATTACTTGTGGATTTCTTGGACTTTGAATCTGACATGCTTGCAGTTACTTCAACTTTGTAAGTAAATAAGGAAGGAAAAAAAATCTTTTCAACTTAGGTGCAAGGAAGAAGGAATTAGTCAATGGTAGAGCTTTTTACATTGCGTGCTATGCAAAATAGATGCTTATATCTTAATGTGGCTCAAAACAGCATGTTTATAAGATTCGATAGATTGTCCGGTCATCTCAAAATACCATGTATTATTCATTCTGCTCTTGTGGAATTGAAAATTGTTTGGTTCCCGTAGCATGTTTATAAGAAGTAATATTTGTCATGTTTGCTAGACCTCTCCCCTCACTAAATCTCTAGAGTCCAGACCATATGGACGTCTTTGCCACCAACATCTTCGTTGCTGCAACACTATAGGGGGCCTTTTCCCACAACTTGGATATGTTGGCATTATGCTTTTGAGATTCATACCTCAAAATTTTGTGATAAAGGATAAATTTTATTGGTTTAAAAAGGAGCATCAAGATGATATATAACACAGTGAGCACGGACCCGGTCTCTGCATAGTTAGAATTCACACATCCAACATTAACTCACACATACGTGAGAACACGCCGGCAACTAGCAAAGCCATATAAGACCAAAGCCATGCGTAGGCGAGGGGAAAACCGCAAAGTGATCATATCTACGATCGGCAAACTACAGCAATGACCATATGTGTATCCACCATCTCATGACACCACATAGATGGCGAGGTTCTTCAACAACAACGTCTTCAGGAAAAGAGCGACACTCAAGCGCCGCCATCACGGGATCCAACCACAAGGCCAGAATCTAGGTATTCACCATGAGGAATCAATCCAAGCATACCCGAACAATTCCTTCAACAATGTAACACATGAGGAAAACATCACCATCGCCAGGTATAATCACTCGCGTCTAACCTAGGCTTTCGCCGTGCAGCTCGAGACCGGGTGCTCAAGTAGCAACACAATCGAAGTCGTTCATGTGTTGTCACCACCATTTTTCCGCCATCTCAACAACTACATGTGATGCGACCAGTGCCATTACACAACCATCTGTCTGCGTCAAACCTTCGTCCATAATTTCTATCTTACCCTCACAGTCAACCATCAGATCAGAACAGATGAACCTCCCGAAGACCTTTTGATGACCACAGACGTCGTGAAACCGTAGGAAGTCGTTGCAGTACAATTTGTAGAAACCACCATCTGCCTGGTTGGATCAGAATCATCACCACCAAGCCGTGGACCGAAGCAGAGCCGGTCAGCCACCGCACGCGCGGAAAGCCAGCACCTGGACGGCGCGGTCCACATTCAGCAGAGAGCCTGACGCACACCGACCCCTGGTGCCACGTCCAATCGGATTTGGTCGAAGGCCGCGCTCGCACACAAAAGTTGTCACGCGTCACCACCCAGTCCTCCACGGCTCCACATACACGCTGCCACACCCACCCATCAGCTCCAAGCAGCCGCCCTGCGCCTCCGCCGGGAGTAGCTGCCATGCCGACGTGGATCAAATCGGGGATGCGCCCCCGCGAGCCTGGGTGCTCCGCGCCACCTGACCTCCATGAGAGGGAGGTGATGCCCCACCACCGCTGTCGGCCGCCTGGCTTAGCCCGGCGGCAACGGTGGGGAGGAAGGGAGGAGCGGCGGTACTGGTGGGGTTTGTGTGCAGTCGCCCGTGCAGGGAACGACGCAGGGGCTGTTGCACCAACTAGGGATTCATATGTTGGATAGTGGTGGTATTCACAATAATCATTAACACAATGGTTCTTGCTTCGTGGTTGACAGGGTTCGGATTAGTCTCTCGAGGATATGGAGTGCCCATTCTCCTGAGAACGTCATCTTCGGGGCTTTGTTCGGTTTTCTTCCATTCACAGCTCCACTTCGATATGTTACAATCAACCTTATGTTATAGCTTTTCTCAACACAAAAAAAGGTATAAAGTGGCAGGTCTCTTGTGGTGCAAAAGATATGTTTACGGCACCAAATGTTCTTCCCCATTTTATTTAACCCTGTACAAACGCAATCATTTTTATGTGGCAGGCTTATGATGAGACTAACTTATCAACCACTGTATATGTAGTGCAGAAATTATGAAGTTCCCAGCCAACCATGGTTATCATCTTATCAACCACTATACATGTCCTTAGTGCAGAAATTATGAAGTTCCCACCCAACAATGGTAATCATATTCGACAGATGTTTAATTGTCCTGTACCACACCTACTGAAAATAAGATGAATTAATTTCATGACTTGTTGCCAGACTTCATATTGATTGACTTAAAACGAAACCAACTAAATGATCAGAGAATCAAATGACAGTAGCTTCACAAGAAAGCTAAACACATCAAGGTTCACCACAGATACAACTACTAACCAAGCGTTTACGACAGAAGATTAAATATTTTCACTGTTAAAACTCGCCATTGTTGGCATGTTCAAAGGAAGCTCGGAGTTTGGAAACTTTTTGATGACGCAACCGGCTGAAGTTGGAGACGCCCTACTGCATCTCAAACCTCTTCGCAATTATCACGGTCATGTCAAGGTACCTCTGAGCGCAATTGGTCAGGCAGGTAGTTTCACCGGAGCTGAACTTGCTTCCTGGGGTGCTGGTTATGCATTTGTCCCAGCACACATTAGTCAGCTTGGTTACCATCTCACTCATCATCATCTTGTGCTTCTCTTGCTGCAGAATTAAAGAAATTCACATGAGTCCTGTTTTACCCAGTTACAAAAGATAACCAACACAGCACACTAGAACAACTCAAAATCCTACATAGTTTTCATAGGTAGCATAAGTCGTCAGCTGTAAAAGCATGAACATATAGTTGTGGGGCTTGTATAGTGGCATGGGGCAAAACTTACGGATGCTAAAAGAAATTGAAATGGACACAGATGAAAATCTCCAACGAGGGTATGTAGTTATAAATCATGATCTAATGGACAAGCTCAGGAATTTGTGTTACTCTTATAGAAGTCAAAAGTATTAGAAGTAGATTACAACACCAATTGCTACTTTGACACAAAGGATGATCGCCTTGCATATTTGGATGCAAACATGTGATCAATATGTGCAATGGGATTTTCCATTAACATGTGAAAGTAGAAATACACAAATAGCTTTTCAGTATCATTGTAGGTAACCAAGGGTGCAGCTTCTTCCCCTAAAAAATATATTAAGATTACAGTGCTGTGGAACGAGTACATGCTACAACAGCAGCAGGAACTTAAAATGTAGCAACAAAAATTGCCAGCTTGTGATATTGTTGATGTACCATGAGGGAAACCGGAAGCAAAGCAAATCGACATAAGCGCATAGCAAGTTCACAACAAAGCTAGCAAGAAACAATTAAGCATGTTAAGTGAAAATATAAGTTCTTCTTTCAATGAGCCCCAGAACATATATGAACCGTAAAGGCTGACTTCCTCAGAACACATGTTAGATCTGCAGCAATAAGAGGGCCAAAGATCAGATGATGACAAACAAATCCGAAAATAGTCTGGCACATAACGCAATAGTTCCTTGCAAACTAACAGCTTCGCTAGCAAATAGTTCCAATGGACCGGGACCTTAACCGTTGAACTATTTTACCTCTGATTAACAATGCAAACCTGCATCTAGCTTCATAATACAAGCAGTTGCAACATAGCCGAACCGAACGATCCAAAACTTAACAAGCAATCACCAATCGAATCATGAACACATCGTCAATCCAAGTTAGGCCACAGCCTTCCACCCACATCACACCGCCCGCATGCTTCCTCTAAGAGAAGTTTCAGATCCACTCCACCACCAGTCGCACCAACAGAGACCAGAACCCATAAGAAGTAACCCGCGTCCTCCTCCGCTGTCCACGGATCCGCAACACACACAAGAGAAAACACACAGATACAGCAGACCCTAAGCAATCGGCGCCCGCGTTCAACAATTACATTACACACGCGCACGCCCAAATATACCACGAGATGGGCCGTAGTAGCGACACACAAACCCAAAATACAAGATTGCAATCAACATAAAGGAGCTCCCATCTTACCTCCAGGAACTGTTGTAGCTCGGGGGAGGCGTCCATGGCTGTTCTCGCCGACCCGCTCGTTCTAGAACCCTAAAACCCTTGTGATTTTTGCTTGGAGAAGGAGGAGAGCTGCCGAATTGGGGGATCGGAGATGCGGCCGCCGGGTTATGTATGGAGTGGGTAGGTTAGGTGTCCTGGTTGGGTCGCACTTTGGTAAACTTGGACCAGGAGCAAGGATCCGACTACATCTCGGGCCTTCCATCAAACTGGGCCACCTTGCCCTGGACCGGGATAGCAAGGATCCGACTAGGGCCTTCCATCAAAATGGGCCTTCCATCATAACGGGTCACCTTGCCCCAACCCAATTTTTCTTTTACGTATTTGTTTTATGTTGTACTACAAACTTTGATAGTGTTAGTTTTTGCTTTGAGCATAGGGAGTCCAATTTTGAGGCTCATTCTGTTGCTAAAGGAGCTTCTTCTCTCTCTGTTGGACGCCATGTGTGGCTAGGGATTGTTCCTGACATTGCCTGTATCACAGACGTTTTGAATGTTTGATAAAATCCCTAGTTTACCCCTAAAAAGAAATTTGTTTTATGTTGTTCCTCTAAAAAAATGGTTTTATGTCGTCGAGGCGCATAGTCTTGCTAAACAAGCTCTAGGATTTTCTTTAGGACTCCACGTGTGGCTCTTTGGTACTCCAGACGTCAGTTGTATCCCATGACTTTGTTTATAATGATCAATAACATGGAGTGTGTTTAGACTCCAAAAAATTGTTTTATGTTGTCTAAAAAAGATATGTTTTATTTTGCAAAATCACTAATTAAAAGGGTACCCCTTGCAAAGGTAACTCTCGCCTTATCCGGTGGTGAGAAGTGATGCACTACATGTGTGACACTTGTCACAACCTGGAGTTTTGTGGGATCCTTCTCCTACTCGTTCGGTCTACAGCGGCGCGGGCACGGCGACTCACCGAGGGAGTCCCACTATGGTGCCAGCGTGGTTGGGCGGTGGCTCTGCGACAGGCGACGTTGTGCCTCCTCCTCTCACGTCGTCCACGACTCTATCTCCTCGAGCTCTTGCGTGGTCCTGCTGATTGGGCTCCAGATCCGGCCTTCCGGCGGTCGGCAATGCCGGCTGTGTCCAGGCCAGGCCATGGGGCTCGGTGGTGCACCGTCTTGGTTCCCTGCCCTTGCGGGGGCGCATCTGCCTTGGAGGTCGTGGCCATGGTCGGGGGACCTGCGGCCGATGCCTCCTCCATCGTTTGGTTGTTGGGGTACCGTCGGGGTGGAACCCCATGCTCGTCGTGGCGTGTGACACGACCATTTTGCATCATGTTTTTCTACTGTTATTTATGATGTTTTTATGCATAATAATGCTTTATGGAGTCATTCTAATGTCTTTTCTCTCATAATATGCAAGGTTCACACAAAGAGGGAGAATACTGGCAGCTGGAATTCTGGACCTAAAAAAGCTACGTCAGGCCACCTATCCTGCACATCTCCAAATGAGCTGAAACTTCACGGGGATTTTTTATGGAATATATAAGAACTATTGGAGCAAATAACTACCAGAGGGGGCCTACCAGGTGGGCACAACCCACCTGGGCGCGCTAGGGAGCCCAGGCGCGCCCTGATGGGTTGTGCCCTCCTCGGCCCACCTCTGGTGCCCGTCTTCTGGTATATAAGTCATTTTGACCTAGAAAAAAAATCAAGAGAGGACTTTCAGGACGAAGCGCCGCCATCTCAAGACGGAACTTGGGCAGGAGCACTTTTGCCCTCCCCGCGGAGCAATTCCGCCGGGGGAACTTCCCTCGCGGAGGGGAAAATCATCGTCGTCATCATCACCAACATCTCTCCCATCTTGGGGAGAGAAATCTCCATCAACATCTTCAACATCACCATCTCCTCCCAAACCCTAGTTTATATCTTGTGTTCAATCTTTGTACCAGAACCTTAGATTGGTGCTTGTGGGTGACTAGTAGTGTTGATTACATCTTGTAGTTGATTACTATATGGTTTATTTGGTGGAAGATTATATATCCAGATCCATTATGCTATTTAATACCCCTCTGATCTTGAGCATGATTATCATTTGTGAGTAGTTACTTTTGTTCTTGAGGTCACGGGAGAAATCTTGTTGCAAGTAATCATGCGAACTTGATATGTGTTCGATATTTTGATAGTATGTATGTTGTGATTCCCTTAGTGGTTTCATGTGAACGTCGACTACATGGCACTTCACCTTATTAGGGCCTAAGGGAATGCATTGTGAAGTAGTTAATAGATGATGGGTTGCGAGAGTGACAGAAGCTTAAACCCTAGTTTATGCGCTACTTCGTAAGGGACTGATTTGGATCGATAAGTTTAATGATATGGTTAGATTTTATCTTAATACTCTTCTCGTAGTTGCGGATGCTTGCGAAGGGGGTTAATCATAAGAAGGAGGTTTGTTCAAGTAAGAATAGCACCTAAGCACCGGTCCACCCACATATCAAATTATCAAAGTAGCGAACACAAATCAAACTAACATGATGAAAGTGACGAGATGAAATTCCCGTGTGCCCTCAAGAACGCTTTTCTTATCATAAGAGACTGTTTTGGCCTGTCCTTTGCCACAAAAGGATTGAGCTACCTTGCTGCACTTTCGTTACCATTACCATTAGTTGCTCTTTACAAATTATCTTGCTATCAAACTACTCGTTACTTATAATTTCAGTGCTGGCAGAGAATACCTTGCTGAAAACTACTTGTCATTTCCTTCTGCTCCTCGTTGGATTCGACACTCTTACTTATCGAAAGGACTACGATTGATCCCCTATACTTGTGGGTCATTAAGGCTCTTTTCTGGCGCCGTTGCCGGGGAGTGAAGTGATAACCCACAAGTATAGGGGATCGCAACAGTTTTCGAGGGTAGAGTATTCAACCCAAATTTATTGATTCGACACAAGGGGAGCCAAAGAATATTCTCAAGTATTAGCAGTTGAGTTGTCAATTCAACCCCACCTAGTAAACTTAATATCTGCAACAGCAAAGTAGTATGGAAGTAACGGTAACGGTGACAAAAGTAACAGTAGTAGTTTTGTAGCAATTGTAACAGTGGCAACAGTAAAGTAACTAAGCAAAGAGCAATATGTGAAAAGCTCGTAGGCATTGGATCGGTGATGGAGAATTATGTCGGATGCGATTCCTCATGCAACAGTTATAACATAGGGTGACACAGAACTAGCTCCAGTTCATCAATGTAATGTAGGCATGTATTCCGAATATAGTCATACATGCTTATGGAAAAGAACTTGCATGGCATCTTTTGTCCTACCCTCCCGTGGCAGCGGGGTCCTATTGGAAACTAAGGGATATTAAGGCCTCCTTTTAATAGAGTACCGGACCAAAGCATTAACACTTAGTGAATACATGAACTCCTCAAACTACGGTCATCATCGGTAAGTATCCCGATTATTGTCACTTCGGGGTTAACGGATCATAACACATAATAGGTGACTATAGACTTGCAAGATAGGATTAAGAACTCACATATATTCATGAAAACATAATAGGTTCAGATCTGAAATCATGGCACTCGGGCCCAAGTGACAAGCATTAAGCATAGCAAAGTCATAGCAACATCAATCTCAGAACATAGTGGATACTAGGGATCAAACCCTAACAAAACTAACTCAATTACATGGTAAATCTCATCCAACCCATCACCGTCCAGCAAGCCTATGATGGAATTACTCACGCACGGCGGTGAGCATCATGAAATTGGTGATGGAGGAAGGTTGATGATGACGATGGCGACGGATTCCCCTCTCCGGAGCCCCGAACGGACTCCAGATCAGCCCTCCCGAGAGAGATTAGGGCTTGGCGACGGCTCCGTATCGTAAAATGCGATGAATCCTTCTCTCTGATTTTTTTTCTCCCCGAACGTGAATATATGGAGTTGGAGTTGAGGTCGGTGGAGCACCTGGGGGGCCACGAGGCGGGGGGGGGGGGGGGGGGCGCCCAGGTGGGTAGGCGCACCCCCACCCTCGTGGACAGGGTGTGGGCCCCCTGGCCTTGATTCTTTCGCTGGTATTTTTTATTAATTCCAAAAATATTCTCCGTGAAGTTTCAGGTCATTCCGAGAACTTTTATTTCTGCACAAAATAACACCATGGCAATTCTGCTGAAAACAGCGTCAGTCCGGGTTAGTTCCATTCAAATCATGCAAGTTAGAGTCCAAAACAAGGGCAAAAGTGTTTGGAAAAGTAGATACGATGGAGACATATCAACTCCCCAAGCTTAAACCTTTGCTTGTCCTCAAGCAATTCAGTTGACAAACTGAAAGTGATAAAGAAAAACTTTTACAAACTTTGTTTGCTCTTGTTGTTGTAAATATGTAAAGCCAGCATTCAAGTTTTTAGCAAAGATTATGAACTAACCATATTCACAATAACATTTAGATCTCATATTTACTCATATCAATGGCATAATCAACTAGCGAGCAATAATAATAAATCTCGGATGACAACACTTTCTCAAAACAATCATAATATGATATAACAAGATGGTATCTCGCTAGCCCTTTCTGAGACCGCAAAACGTAAATGCAGAGCACCTCTGAAGATCAAGGACTAACTAAACATTGTAATTCATGGTAAAAGAGATCCAGTCATAGTCATACTCAATGTAAACTAATAGTAATGTATGCAAATGACAGCGGTGCTCTCCAACGGGTGCTTTTTAATAAGAGGGTGATGACTCAGCATAAAAGTAAATAGATAGGCCCTTCACAGAGGGAAGCAGGGATTTGTAGAGGTGCCAGAGCTCGATTTTGAAATAGAGATGAATAATATTTTGAGCGGCATACTTTCATTGTCAACATAACAACCGAGAGATCTCGATATCTTCCATGCTACACACATTATAGGCAGTTCCCACACAGAATGGTAAAGTTCATACTCCCCCACCACCAACAAGCATCAATCCATGGCTGGCCCGAAACAACGGGTGCCTCCAACTAACAACAGTCCTGGGGGAGTTCTGTTTGCAATTATTTTGATTTGGTTTGAGCATGGGACTGGGCATCCCGGTGACCAGCCATTTTCTCGTGAGTGAGGAGCGGAGTCCACTCCTCTTGAGAATAACCCACCTAGCATGGAAGATACAGACAACCCTAGTTGATACATGAGCTATTCGAGCATACAAAACAGAATTTCATTTGAAGGTTTAGAGTTTGGCACATACAAATTTACTTGGAACGACAGGTAGATACCGCATATAGGAAGGTATAGTGGACTCATATGGAATAACTTTGGAGTTCATGGAAGTGGATGCACAAGCAGTATTCCTGCTTAGTACATGTGAAGGCTAGAAAGAGACTGGGAAGCGACCAACTAGAGAGCGACAACAGTCATGAACATGCATTAAAATTAATCAACATTGAGTGCAAGCATGAGTAGGATATAATCCACCATGAACATAAATATCGTGCAGGCTATGTTGATTTTGTTTCAACTACATGTGTGAACATGTGCCAAGTCGAGCCACTTGAATCATTCAAAGGAGGATACCACCCTATCATACCACATCACAACCATTTTAATAGCATGTTGGCACGCAAGGTAAACCATTATAAACTCCTAGCTAATTAAGCATGGCATAAGCAACTATAATCTCTAATTGTCATTGCAAATATGTTTCATTCATAATAGGCTGAATCAGGAACGATGAACTAATCATATTTACAAAAACAAGAGAGGTCGAGTTCATACCAGCTTCTCTCATCTCAATCAGTCCATCATATATCGTCATTATTGCCTTTCACTTGCACGACCGAACGGTGTGGATAATAATAATAGTGCACGTGCATTGTACTAAGCTGGAATCTGCGAGCATTTAATACACAGGAGAAGACAAGGTAACATGGGCTCCTGGTTAAATCATCAATAATGCATATAAGAGCCACTTAACATTTTCATTATGGTCTTCTCCTCTCGACCCCCAAAGAAAGGAAATAAAATAGAACTATTTACACGGGAAAGCTCCCAACAAGCAAAAGAAGAACAATAAATCTTTTTGGGTTTTCTTTTTAACTATTATTACTACAGGCATGGAAAGTAAACTAGCTAAAAGCTACAACTATTTTTTTGGTTTTTCTTAAGGGTTTTCAAACACACAAGAAGAAGACTAGAAAAGAAAATAAACTAGCATGGATAATACAATGAAAAAGTATGAGCACCAACAACTAGAATGAGTGTGTGAACATGAATGTAATGTCGGTGATAAATACGTACTCCCCCAAGCTTAGGCTTTTGGCCTAAGTTGGTCTGTGCCCATGGATCAAAGTGGTCCTCTCAAGTGTACTGAGGAGGATCCTCGGGGTGCCACTGGTTGGCGAGCTCCTCCGGATCCCACTGATAAACAGACTGTCGATAAGGGTCCAGGGATGGCTCCGGCTCAGGCTCTGGAACTGGTGTCAGGCTCCAGTACGCATAAATGGCCTCCGGCAGGATGAGGTACGTGCCTGAAAATATATCAAACAAAGAGGGCGCAGGCAAGGTAATAATCTCACAATATTTTTTATCAAATATCAATTTATACTTAAGCATCTTCTTCTTATCTTTAACAATAAAGTCGTGTGCTACCATACTCTTATAATTTAGAAAGACAGGAGGCAACAACTTTTCTTCTTTCTCATAATGCCTAATGGGTATATTAAAGTGTGCAGCAAGGCGCGAAGCAAAGATGCCATCGAGGATGGGGCCCTTTGTAAGGTTCAGGCTTAATCGTTTAGTAATAATAGCGCCTAGACTGAAAGTTGTATTACGAAACAAAGCATGGCGCAAAATAACAATATCAGGAGCACTAAGATTTCCACTGTTCCCGCGACCAATCAAGCATCTACTAGCAAATATTGCAAAGTAACGTAGAACAGGAAAATGTATGCTAGTAATTCTTGCATCGGAAACTTTCCTCGTTTCCCTACAACAATTTCATTAATAAATCCCTCCACATCATTACGGTGTGGTTCCTCTATGCTGCCCTCAAAGGGTATCTTGCATACCGGCAAAAGTCATATAAGGTCATCTCCTTAGATTCATCATCTCCACTGAAGGTGGTGATCTCCTAGCATGGAAATGAAAATTTTGCACAAAAATATTAGTGAGTAAGAGATACTGTTCGCGCTACAAAAAAAGACACATCCGTGACATTTTGGGTCGAACGAAATTTTTTTCTGCCATACTTATGACACTTCTATGAAAATAATTGTGACAAAACACGGTATCATCATAGATGTGGTGGGGTCCTACTTCTATGACAAAAAATCATGACAGAAAATGGGCTTTTCGTCCTGGGCGGGCCGGAGACGCAGCTGCATGACATTCTTTGGGCCGTCCATGACGGAAAAAACCGTGGTAGAAGCGAGGGCGAGGAAAATATCGGGGTGTTCCCGGTTACGGTGGGTGGTCGGGGCCGAGCGATGCGCGTTTCTCTCGTACACGCACGCGCGTGGGTGCGAGGCGTTGGGCTCTAACTGAACCCGAGCGATCGATCGATGGCTGTTAACTGAACCCGATCGAGCGATTCCTTTGCTACTGCTGCTAACTGAAGCCGATCGATGCTGCCTCTGGATGAACAGTGAGCGTTGCTAGGGGGTTTGGATAAACAGTTCCCGGTGGGGGTGGATGAACAGGACCCCGTGGTGTTGCCTCTGGATGAACAGTGAGCGTTGCTGGGGGGGGTTTGGATGAACAGTTCCCGGTGGGGGTGGATGAACAGGACCCCGATCGTTCGAGCCGGTTGGGGCTGGATGAACAGGACCCCGTGGAGGGCAGGATGAACAGGACCACCCCGTGGAGGGCATGATGAATAGTAGACGATGGAGGGCTGGATGAACAGTAGCCCGTGGAGGGGTGGTTGAACAGGAGCCCGTGGAAAGGGCTGGTTGAACAGTAGCCGGTGGAGTAGCGCGCGGTGGAGGCTAGATGAACAGGAGCCCGTGGATGAATAGTCGCAGGTGGAGGCTGGAGGAGGTCGACGGTGGTTGAACAGTAGCCCGTGGAGGCTGGAGGGGGTCGACGGTGGAGATGAACAGTATCCCGTGGAGTCCCGTTTTGCGGTACGCCACACCCCTCCCAATGAACAGGACCCCCGTTTCGACCGTAGCACTCCAACACAAGTCTGTTTCCTCTGTTTTGCGGTACCCCACACCCCTCCCGATCAACAGGACCCCCGTTTCGACCGTAGGAGGTCCGTTTCCTCCGTTTTGCGGTACGCCAGACCCCTCCCGATGAACAGGATCCCGTTTCGAACGTGGCCGGTCGAACACAAGGCCGTTTCCTCCGTTCTGCGGTACGCCAGGCCTCGTTTCCATCGGCTGTTCCGTCCAAGCCCTCCTGATGAACACGACGACGCATTCCGTTCCGACCCAGCCGGTTGGCTCCCCATGAACACGACGACGACGCTGTTTCTCCGTTCCGACCATGCCATGTACACGAGCCCTGGCCGCACGTACGCGTGAGTAGGTGTTCGAGACCCCGCCCGTATGTACGTACGTGGCCGTATTTACTTTCTTGCACCCTGGCCACTATACGTACGTGTACATGCTACGTGCGCGCCTCTACTACGACACGTGCGCGCCTCTACATCAACCAGTATGTACGTACACATTCGCGACCAGAATGACAACGCTGCGTACGCTTCGACCAAGTGGGTCCTAACTGTCAGGCACTTCCTTGTGTGCGAAGATGTAGCTGGTGGGTCCCAGCAGTCAGGGGACGCATCGTTTTTTTTGCTCGGACGCACTTCCTTGCGTGCGAAGATGTAGCTGGTGGGTCCCAGCAGTCAGGGGGAAATGTTTTTTTTCACGAAATACGGTGGCCCGTCCGGTGGGTCCCCGCTGTCAGGTGGAGGAATAATTATTTTGCGCATAATAAGGAGGCACTTCCTTGCTGCGGCCGTGGACCCAGCTGTCAGCCTCTCCACGTATAGTTCTCTTCTGATGGAAGTCGTTCCTTGACGATGTTGACCACCCCGCGCCGAGAGCACCAGGGCGGTGGACGAAGACGAGGCCTAGGAAGGGGACGACGCGAAGCCGGGGAAGACGCGGCAGTGGAAGCCCGCGCGGAGAGGAGTACGAGGGTTCACTGGTTCGACTGTGGTGTGAGGCTGCCGTCGCCGCAGGGCCTGGCCAGCGGTGGGAATAGTAGGGGTGGTGAGGTCTTCGCGGCAGCACAGCCGGCCACGGGAGGCAGGAGCATGCGGCACGAGCGGCGCTGCTTTGGGCGGCTGGAGCAAGAAGACCAGACGTTGAAGAAGCACTACGACCGTTGGATGGACATCGTACGGTCACTGGAGCTAGAATCATTCATATTGACTAAGTTGACAAGCACTACGTCCCCGTCTACTTAGTAGGCCCACAAGTCAGCCACCCACCAAGGTGGGTCCCAACTAGCAGGGGGGTATTTCATTTTGTTGTGCGTAATAAGGAGGCACTTCCGGTGGGTCCGAGCTGACAGCGGGGGGAACGTCTTTTTCACGAAATATGGTGACCCGTCCGGTGGGTCCCAGCAGTCAGGGGGGAAACGTTTTTTTTCGCAAAATGCGGTGGCCCGTCCAGTGGGTCCCTGCTGTTAGGTGGAGGAATCATTATTTTCCGCGTAATAAGGAGGCACTTCTTTGCTGCGGCGGTGGACCCAGCTGTCAGCCTCTCCACGTACAGTACACTTCCGATGGAAGTCGTTCCTTGACCACGTTGACCACGCCGCGTTCCGTTGCGTGCATGCGTCCATGGGCGTGGTGCGTCCCCACTGTCAGCCTCTCACGTATAGTCATGTTCCGATGACTCTCGGTTGTTGACCACGTTGACCATACCGTGCCGAACGCACCAAAGGCCGGTGGACGACGGCGAGGCCCCAGACTGGAACGACTTGGAGATGGGGAAGACGGGGTAGTGGAGTCGCAGATGGAGAGGAGTGTGAAACTTAACTGGTTCGGGTGCGCGGCAGCACAGCTGCGGTGCCGCCCACAGGAGACAGGAGCAAGAACAGATGTTGAAGAAGGAGCATGGCTGTTGGATTAACATCCAACGGTCCAGCTGCTAGAATCATTTGATAAAGCCCTGCGTACACGTCCGCTTAGTAGGCCCACAAGTCAGCCACCAAATCTAACGGGTCCCAGCTGTCAACGGGAGGAATACTTTTTTTCGCATAACAAGGAGGCACTTCCTTCCGTGCGAAGATACAGCCGGTGGGTCCCAGCTGTCAGGTGGAGGAAACATTTTTTTCAGCTTAATAAGGAGGAACTTTCCTTGCGTGCGACCATGGACCTCGTGGGTCCCAGCCATCAGGCTCTCCACGTACAGTCCTCTTCTGATGACTCTCGTTTGTTGACCACGCCGCACCGAGCGCAGCGAGGCGGTGGACGACGACGAGGCGCCGGACGGGAACGACTCGGAGATGGGAAGACGCGGCAGTGGAGTCGTAGATTGAGTGGAGGAGAAGGGTTATAACTGGTTCTGGTGTGGCGTGGGGCTGCAGTCGGTGGAGAATAACAGGAGGTGTGGAGGGGTGGAGGGATAGCCTGGCCGGCGGTGGGGTAGCGCTTCACAGCGACGCGTGCTAAGCAGAGCCGCTAGCCGCCGGAGGCCGGACCAGGCGGTCCCGGCGACGCTGGAGGAAGAAGATGAGAGATTAAAGTTGCATGCCGACCAAGTTGACAACGCCCTGCGTAGGCTTCGACCTATTGGCCCACATGTCAGCCTGCAAAAATATGGCATATATTTAACCCATGTTTTCTAGAATGTACAGTCCATTTGCTGGGCTGGGTGAACAAATAATTTCGCGTCAATGCGGCCCATTTATATTATCTAAGAAATCCCAGCCTATTTGCACTTCCTTCAAATACACGAATTAGCTGGGCTCGTTATATATATAATCTTATGTTAGAAGGAGCAATTAATATAAAAAATAAACCGGAGAGGCACATTATATATATATATATATAATCAACAAATTAGCGAGTTATTGCTCAAAATAAAAATGAGCGCGTTATTGTTACATTGGTCCTTAAAATCTTCACAAGCTTTTGTACGCAATCACAAGGATTTTCCTTGCGTGTGAGTCAAAAACAACCAGGATTTTCCTTGCCAACTTCTGTTAAACATTTACTTTTCTAAGTTAATAACACGTGGGATGTTTTCATAATGTATATATAAGTCTCTATAAAATATATGATAATAGTAATAATATAAATGTATATAATGTGGTTAAAAAAATACATTGGGCTGCCGATCTTTAAGAAAAAGCCCATAGGCCGGTATGGACCTCAAAAAATAAGTTGAAACCATTGTCACCCGTATGTCGTGGGCTACGCATGTTAAAATACAAAACCTAGGCCTAGCTGATACTTGTTCGCCCTCTGGAAAAAAATGATACCAGATCCCCCAGCGAACTGGATTATAGAGGGGGCCGGCGGCACGACTGAAGAAGCACATTAGGAGAGATTTTTTTCTTCAGTGGATGGCTCTCGATGGCGATTTTTTACTTGCCTCTGCACCATACAACTTGTATTTTTAGCCTCCCAGTCCATGGTGGACCAGCAGCCCATTTGCTGGGCGGGCCAACCTACAGAAACCTGCACTCGATTTTTCATCAAGCCCCAAAACAACGCAGTACTATGTTTGTTTTGAGGTCGAAAACATTACGACAGGGGTTGAGCGGGGGAGGGGCAAGACAGAGCAAAAAGATTAAAAAGAGCTGATGCGCCGTTGCTACCCTAACAAAGCAGGTGCAATTCTTCTCGGGAAGAAGGTGTGCCGTTGACACCCACACGTCACATACCCCACAGTAGGCATACTAACAAGTTCACACACAAGCACAATAGAAAAGGTAAACCTTCGTATCAAACTCAGGTTCACAGGACACGTTCATATTCATAGCCAACATTCACTATCAACAACTCAAAAGATTCATATATACACAAGTTTAGCATGTCTATGGATCCAAATGATTGATAGCTCACACAACAATATTCATAGATAATTCACAAAAAGATTCAGATATACACATGTTCAATATGTTTATGCATCCAAATGATTGAGATCACAGCGAATGTGATCCATGGACGAACTTTAATTACCTAGGGTACAGACTGGTAAATGGTGTTTAGTAGGAGGTACTTCTTGCTAAAATTAATGCTTGTATGAGTAAACTTTCGAGTACATAAGAGGCATCACAGACAATCTGAACTTTGCTTGTAGGTTTATCCTCAAATAGTGGCCTCGTGGCGAGGGTGGTTTGAGCAACTTGGCCACTACTTTCATCCAACTAGTTTACTAGCTCATCTTGGTCCTGTAGCTTGCCAAAATTCTACATTGCAGACTGTTAAATGGTGTTCAGTCGGAGGTACTTCTTGCTAAAATTAATGCTTCTACGAGTAAACTTTCGAGTACATACGAGGCAGCACAGACAATCTGAACTTTGCTTGTAGGTTTATCCTCAAATAGTGGCCTCGTGCCGAGGGAGGTTTGAGCAACTTGGCCACTACTTTCATCCAACTAGTTTACTGGCTCATCTTGGTCCTGTATCTCACCAAAATTCTACATTGCAGACGAGAAAGGAGGCGGTTGAGAAAATGAACCACCCAAATTTTTTGTGCAGTTCAACTGAAATGGAGCATCCTTGGCGTGCAGACTGATTAAGTGCCAGATGAATATACGCGTCAACCAACTTGTCTGGAATCTTTAGACTCCATGCCATACAGTTCGCTACCATATGTGCAGATAACCAAAAGGCACAAGTTGGGACCAAAGACTGGACTGCGTTTTTCTGGGCTATGCGCCAAGCAATATTTTTGGCGCTCACTCTCCTAATACTTGGAGTTTGACAATTGGTTGACGCCGGTTGATACTCGAATGAATATAGGAACTTCTTCTTGTCAACATCAATGCTTGTCTGAGTGAACTTTGGAGTACATAGCAGCAGCATAAGTACCTGTCCATCTGATCTTTTTGTGCAGTTCTACTGAAATCACCCGATGTAATGATTTGCCTGCGAGTTCAGGCTCCAAGTTACTCCTTTATGAAATTGGCAAACAGTAGCACAATACCAAATTACCAATACATATGACAAGCACAATAATCAGGATAAAGACCAGTACCAACCTGTGTGAGGTAGCATATCAATTACTATTTCCTTTGACTGGAAGCCGAGATAAGCCAAGCGACTGACAGCAAAGGAAGAATGCAAGCCGAGATTAGCGACTAACAGGAAAGGAAGGAAGCTGTCGAGGCAATGAAGCACCCAAAGTTTTTGTGCAGTTCCACCAAAATCGAGCATCCCTGTTGGCACATATATTGAGAGAGTGAGATTACTGTAATAGTGGGACTAGTTGATGAAACATACACTAACAAATAGAAGCACCCTCATTATCTTAATGGGTAAAGTTAGCATTCCCTCCCTGCTCCACCACATGATTCACCTCATAGACAAACATACACACGTACATGATTTAGCATAGGGTGCTACTAAAGATTTGTTTAACTCCGACAGGAAAATTAGGCAGCAATAAATTAGTGGTACTTAAGTACTCCTAATTAATTAAGTGAGACATCAGAAGTGGAAGGGCTCCCTGGAGGATCGTCTCACATGTAAGGTAGTCGTTGCCGGAGCCCTTGAATGGCCTCGACTGAGGCCTCTGGCTTCAGCAAGATCGCCTTGGCACTGTTTACTCTTCGTCTTCCTCTTCATGCTCTGTTTCTCAGTCTCCTCACCAGTTGGTGAAACCAAGTACATGATTGGCCTTCTATTTCATAATTGGTTTTGTCAGTGAGGGAGTACAAGTGTACTAGTAAAAAATAGCATTATTTTCTCATGGCAGTCGCAAAATAGAGATGAACACATGCATTAAATATCATTCTTACCTAAAGGAAGGTTATGGTGCCAATATGGATGATGAGGATTGGAACACAGATCTCCCTTTGTGCAGTTCCACCGAAATGAGCCAACTGTTCCATTCTGACATTCCAGTTAAACAGCACAAAAGTCACTTCTTTTAAGAAGAGATTTGTGAAGTGCACCAAAAGGTCACAACAGCAACCAGGTGAAATGGATATCCCTGTTTGCACAAAAAGCTACAGAGGAAACGGTCAGAGTCTCAAACAATTACATGCAAAAACATTTGGCTAAACTTGTCATGGCTTATAACAGTGGCATGGCTTCATTTTTACCAGGGGCATTAGATTAAGAACAGCTAAATATTTGGTATAAGGGCATGGGACAGTGGGTGCACCAGCAGTCCAGCACCATGTACCTAAACAGGGGCATAAAGTGGTGATTCATAGTTTGTTGCCCCGAGAAACAAACATCCAAGAAACATATCTGGGTTGGTCCCATTTTTGTTCACTCTAGCCACCTACTCCTATGTGTGGATAGCAAATCTAGTCCTGGTCATACCACTGTGTACAGTGTTACCCCTATATTTCCCTTTTCGACCAAGAGACCGGTTGGATGACCAGTCTGTACTACTTTCACCCCCTTTCCTTCCTGTTTGTACCAAGTCCGATGTACTACATACTAAATTCCCCCACCCCACTTTATTTCTTGTTTGAACCAAGTACAAGATTCGACTCCATGAAGTAGCTTTACCTCTAACAATAGAAGAAAAAAAATAGGTGACATTGGACCATCCGATCGAGAGGGGCTGAGAGGTAGAAAATGATGCACATCCAGCAATGTAGCGAGCTGGGGAAGTAGAGCTAAGGCGGTTTCGAAGGAAGATATACCTGAAGGTCGTCGGGATGTGGATAGGTGGGCGGCGGGAGGCCGGATCCGCCCACACTAGGGCAACGATGAAGGGATCGGAGGACCTCTCATGCCGGCGCTCGGCCAGAGATAACGGTGCGGCCGGCAGTGGGTCTCCTCCCTCGCCATCGACGACGGCCTAAACGCTACCGCTCCTTCCGGAGGGGGATACGTCCGGATCTGTAACCAGCGGTGAGGATAGAAAGACAATGTTTTTTGAAGGGAGAAAGACAGTGTTACCACCCCTATCTTGTTTAGATCTGGAGAGGATGAGAGTGTGTGAATAGAGCAACCCTAGCAAGCAAGCGCAGAGGCTCCGGCCTATATATATGTAGTGGGGTAGTTTTCCTTTTTCACTCCATCAAAACAATCGTTTAAAATTGTGTACTACGTGCCAGGTTGCCGATTTTTTTAGTTGTTGATTTTTTTTGAGATAGCTACCCGCTTGTTCCAAGTGGTTTTACGGTGTGCTAGGTCGCACTTTTTTTTAGGGTGCCAGGTCGCACTTTGTATCGTTCAAGTCTGGTACAAGTCCCTCCATTAAATGAACAACCACCCCCTCATAAAAATTGCGAACAAGCCCACGGCTAAAATTATCGGAAACGTGGGTTGCCCCAACATGCATTATTATTTATATTTTCTACTCCCTCCGTTCCTAAATATATGTCTTTTTTTATTCGCCACACCTAAGACAAGAATTTTTTTATTAGCAGTGAACCCCACATGTCATAGACAGATAAAGTGTGGCAAGATTCCCTTAGGCAAGCCAAAGTGTGTCTAACAATTTGAGCAACTCAAGTTAGGCAAGTGTGGGAAAAAGAATGTGGCAACATAAGACAAACATAGTCACAATCCAAACAGCCCCGTAATTTTTTGTGACATGCATGAAAATTTGGTTAGTTAAATTTATAGTCAAAATTTGGCAAGGTGCATCAAATCAACACATGCAAGTATCAAAAGGGAGGTCACGACATGCATGCATGCGTTGTACTCCCTCCGTTTCCAAATATAAGTCCTTTTAGAGATTGCAACAAGTGACTACATACGAAGCAAAATATGTCTACATACATCCGTATGTAGTAGTCCATTTGAAATGTGTAAAAAGACTTATATCGAGTGCAGTGCTTTGATGTGTCGCGTCAACTCGTATAAGACCGAGAAGTTTGATTACTACAACGCCCCCTCCCTCGCGCATGAGCGTGGTGGCTGGCAGGACTAGTAGGAGCTTTCGCTACACGCTTCTTGACGGCGGCGAACTTGCGGATGGAGTTGACCATCATGTCGTCCATGCGAGAGGCGAAGCCGGCGTCGGCAAGGGCTACGACGTCGGCGGTCGCCAGCACTATCTGGAAATGCTGCGCGGTGCGGGGCCGCAGGCCGGCGCCTTGGATGATTTGGCACAGCCGACTGCCGCTCGCGACCATCGCCTCCATAGGTGCTTCTGGCTTCTGGTCACTTGGTCTTGGATTGGAGTGAGCAGTGTTGCGCAGTGATTGAGAAAGAACATTTATTGTCAATCTAACCCTGCCATCCATACACCTCTTTGGTTTAGAGTTAGTTCAGGGTTAGAAACTAACTCTAACCTCTAACTGAGTTAGTAGAGTTCTCCTCGTCTCGGTTCATCGCCATCATACTTTCCCCATTTCTGTGTTTTCAGTATCCTGCGAGTCAAAGAGGCCCTTAGACTGGTTTAGGTCCGGTAGTTTTTTATAAACGTGTTATGTCCAAAATTTAATGAACGTGCTCCGGTTTCTACGAAAATAATCTGGTTTCATGTAGTAATTCATTTATTTATTTATTCTTCTGTTGGGGGTTTGCATGTAATTCGTGAGGTCTGAAATGTAAAGTACCCCGGAATATGCTCCGAGTCGTGCATGCACTATGACCCAGATGCTCTATGTCCCACATGTCGGCGAAAGGGTGCACGTGGAAATAGCCTAGGAGTACATATAGGAGGATAAATGCGTGAAAAAATATGTACGGTGAAGCGTAGCTGCGGTTCGAAAAGGAGACCTAAAGTGATGACAGGTATAGGTCGCACGCACCCAACTAGTGGTAGTACTAGACATACGACTGCTTTTTCCCTAAAAAAAGAGGTACGAGTGCCCAGTACTCCTATTCTATCAACGAGAGTCCCATCTGACAACAGCGTCTGTGCTACAGCTAGCTCTTCTCCCTCATTTCTCTCTTCTAATTCTAAACTCAGCCGACGCCCGATGGGCGGGGTGGGGATTTGCCGATGGTCGGTTTGGTCAACTGCGGCCCCACCTCACAGTGAAAACATTACTACTGGAATAAAAATGCCATATACTCCTATAGTAATAAAACATTAAGGCCACGAGGCGATGCAGTGCTGGTTATAGGAGGCAAGAAGAAGCAATGCATCCATCGACGACGTCCACCTCCTCGACTTAGGGCGCCGGCCCACCGAACGGCGGCTAAGTAGCAGCGGCTTTCGTGGCCAGGTCGACGTGCTTCTGAACAATGGCGTCCAAAGATTCCAGCCGCTGGAAGAAGGCCAACGTCTGTCTATCCTCGCTTGCCTTGTAGTGGCCTATGTAGACGATTTCCTCGTAGACGTGGATGTGCAGATCAACGATTTCTTGCATGGCGAGGCACTGCGCGACGAGCACGGCCTCGAGGTGCACATTCTTCATCGCGACCTCCGGCAACTGCAGGGCCACCAGGGCTTGAAAGAGTTCGTCACCATGGAGGCCGATGAGGGTGGTAGGCAATGAGGAGCCTGGGCACGCGGGCTGGAGCAGTACGGCAAGGTCGTCCGCGCGCTTCTTGACGGCGGCGAACTTGCGGATGGAGTTGACCATCATGTCGTCCATGCGAGAGGCAAAGCTGGCATCGGCGAGGGCTACGACGCCGGCGGTCGCCAGCACCTCTGGAAACGCTGCGCGGTGCGGGGCCGCAGGCCGACGCCTTGGATGATTTGGCACAGCCGACTGCCGCTCGCGTCCATCGCCTCCTTAGGTGCTTCTGGCTTCTAGTCACTTGGTCTTAGATTGGAGTGAGCAGTGTTGCGCAGAGACTAAGGAGTAGATGGATTGGAGTGGTGGGGTGCCTTTATGTGAGAATCCAAACTCTATTGCATTCACATCGTGCTGGCTCTATTATGCTTCTCCAATTAATTCCCTCTGCATGTTGAGTAATTTGAGGATGCATCACTGACCGTTCAATGTCTCGGGAACCGCTACCCTCTCCCTCCTTGGCATTCAAGCACCTATGGAGGCGACTGCCGCTCGCGTCTATCGCGTGTCAGGAGACGTTCCCGTCGACGACGAGGTGCCTATGGTGACTTCGTAAATTTCAAGATGATAGTACTACCTCCATTTCAGTTTACAAGTCCTACGCGTATACCTAGATTGCTAATTTTATCACCCTAATATAAACTATATAACACAAAAATTATACCTTTTGAAAGTAGAAACTCTGAAGTTTATGTTGGTATATTTTTTTGTAATATATGACTTGTATTAGGTTGGTCAAATTGACGACCTAGGGGTACGTGCACACCCTGTAAACTGAGAGAGAGGTAGTACTAGTATACTCAATATTGTGCACTGCGACCAAGGCCGAGAGGAAAACGAGAGAACTACGTATTTATTTACGGTGTAGATTCACTCATTTTGCTCCATATGTACTCCATCTCGGTGTAGTCTAGTCATTTGTTGAAATCTCTAGAAAGGCAAATACTCCTTTCTGCTTTACAGGGCTATACTAGCAAGTACTTACTACAATAGTGGGCTCACATAGCAATTTTGTCTCATGCAAGAGCCTGGCTATATGCGTGGTCCAAGGTTCGCAACTGCGACGTTCGGGTTGCACTTGGCTCTTCGCCTCTTCGAGAAGACGAACAATGATGTTACTACTACTGCTTCTACAGTATCAAATCCACTGCTGCATGTCCATCCACCGCGAGCGGGAGGGATAGCTTGTTGTAGTACTATATAAGCAAAAGCATGTCCTCGTCTGCGAGCCACCACGCGCATGGGCGAGGGAGAAGGTGTGTAGTAGTAAAATCAAGCTTCTCCTCATTGTACGAGTTGACGCAACACATCATAGCACTAGCCCCACATGGTTGCCTCTAAACTTGGCTGAAAGACCCGCAATGTACAATACTCCATTTGCTGCAACCTCTAACATTTACCCCACCACAAATTAAAATATATATTCCTTTCTTGACCAGATGAGCGTGCAAACTAGAATCACCAGGATGACAGGTAGGGCCAGAAGATAATTTTAATCAAAAAAATATAGCATGGAGCCGACCCCAACGATTTTAAGCTTACAGGCACGATACACGCTATCCTAGACTACTCTACACATGAAACTGCCACACAAGCGTCCGGGCTGCGCTTGGCTCTTCGCCTCTTCGGGAAGTCAAACAAAATGATGGAGTACTACTGCAGTGGAGGAGTACTACAGTATGCTTCTGGCCATCTGACACCGATTGAACTGCTGCATGTCCACCGCGTATGGGAGGGAGAGCGTGTAGCGAACGAAAGCTTCTCCTAGTCCTGCCAGCCACCACGCTCATGGGCGAGGGAGGGACGCAGCTTCATTGACTTACTGCTCCTGCCTTTGCGTCTATGACAGGTGGGCCCAACAGGTCGGTGGCCCACCTGTCATGCAGCCAAAGGCAGGTGCGGTTAAGGCGAGAGGGCGTTGTAGTAATCAAACTTCTCGGTCTTGTACGAGTTGACGCGACACATCAAAGCACTTCACTCGATATATTTCAATAATTGCGTTTACCGATGCATTAATTACAACGCATGCATGCATGTCGCGACTCTCCTTTTGATACTTGCATGTGTTGATTTAATGCACCTTGAAGTAGTATGAATATGTGACGGTAAAGCTTTGTAATGCCCCGACCCTAATAAAGCGAGAGATGGTTGTGCACGAGGAGGGCGAGATCATGCAGACGAAACAGGACCCGACGATGGAGCTCTCTATGGTCTCGATGGACCTCACCTTGCTCCACTGCCCCTTGTGCCTCCGCCCCTTGAAGCCTCCAGTGTATGAGGTTCGAATACACCTCGTCCGTTCGGCTGATCGAGCAAGGTGCAGGTTTCTTGATTGATGTGTTGTTCGATTGATTTGTGCAGTGCAAGGGAGGGCACCTGGCTTGCGCGGACTGCTGCGTTGAGCGCCCCGAGAACTAGTGGCAGTGCTAGAAGTGCGAGTGCGGCGGTGGCTTCGACGTGCGGAACACGGCGGTGGACGCCGTCCTCTCCTCGGTGAGGGTGGAGTGCCCGCACGAAGGCTGTGGGCTCTACGTCACTTACCACAAGCTCGCCGATCACTAGAGCGTGTGTCCGCTCGCACCCTGCAAATGCCCCGTGCCCGTCTGTGGCTACGAAGGCCCGCCGCTGTGGCTCTCCCACCACATCAGCACCGTGCATCCCATGCCCATGCACAAGATCCAGTACGGCAAGGCGCTCCAGCTGCAAGTGCCACTGTCGGAGCCACGGCTCTTGCTGTTCGCGGAGGAGGACGGCCGCGCGTTTTTCTTAGTCGGCGGCGTGCTCGACATCGGCACGCCTATCGCCGTGTCGGTCATTTGCATCAGAGCGGGGGCGTCCCCACTGCCGCACTACATGGCCAAGCTGTGGGCGAACGGCCCGCCAGGGGAGCCCAAAGGTAGGACCGACGCTGTCAAGGTGGCAATGGAGGCGACAAGCAGCAGGGATCCCGACGACGTCGCCGTGCAGGAGCTGACCTTCTTCACAGTTCCGCCCAAGCTGCTGGCCGGGGCTAAGCTGGTGTCCCTCCACATTCAGATTGACAAGCTCACGTCCTAAATGATTGTACAGTGCCTTCTGTTTATCTTAGTAATATGCTAATATAGGGGTTAGCTCGGTCTACTTAGCTTAAGAGATGGTGGGTTTTGGTGGCGATGCAGCAATTACCTCGACATCAGATCAGCAGTGAAAGTAATTTCGAACAGTCGAATGGATATTTTGTGTCTGTTGGATATAAAGATCCTTTGGGTAAGAAGTAACAACTTATATGCTTTTTTTCGAAACGGAATAGCGATACTATTATAATTTTTGTTGACATGCACTAATATTTTCGAAACGGACGTCGGGCTGTAGCTAGAAGGGCGGTTGGGATGCGGCATCGGCCCATACCGCGGTGACCCCCGATTGGGACGCACCGACTGTGGATTTTCTCCCTCACCGATGTCGACCGCGTCTACACAGAACATTGTTCCCTTCCCCCAGCTGCGGGATCAGGCCGAATATGTGACCAGCGGTGGGGCCACCGTCGCTCTATGTTTGTGAAGAGAGCAACCCAAGCAAGCAGGCTTGTAGCTTAGGCTCCTGCTAGTGTATATATAGTGGTTTTCTTTTTCTCTCTATATCAACCATTTTATATTGCGTACGTGTCATTGAAGAGTGAAATGATGATTGCTTCTTCTGACTAACTTACTGTGTGATTTGACTGCTCCTTTAGTGGCCCCTACACATACTCCCCCTACATGTATGCAACAGTCACACATACACATGGACGCAAAAACGCGCGCGACGCCCTAATGCATGCATGTCCGAGCACACGAGGAACACACACGGTCACGCTCAAGTGCTCAACCTACACGTGCATGCACACACATACTCAGCCAGGGTGAGCTAGTGACCGTATAAACACCGGAAAATGTATATATTGAGCGCAGTGAGCATATTATGAAGTCCACTGACCGTATTTTTACAAATATACAGTGACAGACAGTGTATTTATCTCGTTTGAAATTAAGCCATATTAACCGAAGAGGAGGCAGTATGGACTAGCATTACTTTGTTGTGCCCCGTCAACTTGCCGAACGAGGAGAAGTTTCCAGGATGGGAGAAGCTTGCACGCGGTGGCTCGCAGGACGGAGAAAATTTTGACTAATGCAAGCTGTCCTTCGCTCATGCGGTGGACGTGCAACAATTAATTCGGTGTCAGATTGCCAGAAGCATACACTATACTAGTACTATTATTGTTGCACTTCCCGAAGAGGCGAACAACCAAGTGCAAAGTTTACTAGTACTACTACTATAGTCTATAGAGGTACTATACTAGTACTAGGAACCGGATGGAGGGGCGTCTGCACTCTTATTATATTTTTAAAATGTGATAAAGCAATCTTCAACACATTTGGTTCTCTTCGAGGGTTCTCGCATGTGATAATGGAAGTTGATTGCATGGAACACTCACCACAATTCTCGCTTAATTCTGGCTCATATCCTGTTACAAATAGGAGCGCTCGGTAATATTTCCTCTTTTTTTGTTATTCAGCATCTAAACTGGTCAGCAAACCTTGCGGCGCATCTTTGTGCGAACCATGCTTGCTGCACTTTGAATGTGGCTGAGAGCTGGCTTGATGAAACACCTCGCTTCCTACTTCTTTTTTTGCGGGGTACCTCGCTTCCTAGTGACCAGTGTCTTGGCTGATCATCCTAAGAATGCTTATATGAATAAAGCTCTCTCATTTACCCGCAAAAACGATTAAGCCATATTAACCGGAAAGGAGGGAGTATGGACTAGCACTACTTGTTGGTATGTCCCGTCAACTCGTAGAACGAGGAGAAGCTTGCAGGACAAGGTGAAGCTCGCTTACACCTTTTGACTAATGCAACATTCCCTCGCCCAGGCGGTGGACATGCATCAGTTCATTCGGTGTCAGATTGCCAGAGGCATACACTGTAGTACCGAACATGCGGAGTACCATCATTGTTCGACTTCACGAAGAGGCGAAGAGCCAAGCGCAAGGTTTAGTAGTACGAGTAGTAGTACTACTAGAACCGCTTGGTGGAGCCTCTGTACTCTTATTTTTCTTAATCTTTGACTAGCAATGTGCCCGCCCATTGCAACGGATCCAAAATAGAATAATGCATGTTCACAAACTTCAAAGAAAAACATTCTAGTTTTGATGTATATATATCACTCAAAGTATATTAGGTTTCACGCAAAATATATTCCTCGTGGCTGTTTCGATGAGGTGAGGGGGGATGTGATTGGTTTCTGGATACTACAGGGTTTTCTGCAAATTATAGCAAAGAAGAGGGGTCTTGTTGCAAAAACATCACAACTTACCTCACAGACGTTAGATGCAGATCTGATAGTCAGAAGTGACAGATGGCAGAGACACCATCATCACCAACTGAGTCTTTTATAGAAGTATCTTTGATAAAGTACACATTTATTCCGGAGAAGGGCGGAAACGGCAGCCCAACATGTAATGATGATATCGATCAACCATGCTCGAATATATCTTGGCCTCCGTGCGAGCCCGTCTGTGTGTTCTCGCTCCTCGTCTCTCTCTCAAGGAACGGCGGGTTGGCCATTTTGCCGTCAATTGAGATTGGTTTGCTCACACTCCGGTCCCACATGTCAGTGATATGCCAAGAGGAGGTGCGTTGACCGACTGGCCATACGCGTACTTGGTTTTGCACCTTCATACTACTCCTCCCTCCGTCACAGTTTACAGGGCGCGCTTCATTATGATGCATTTCTCTCAATGCATTTCCACCACCAGAGAGACTATAGACGCGCTTGGTTTAATGCTCAATTAATTAGGGCGTGGTAACCACAATTTTCTCTCGATGTAGTACTACGGAGTGGAGTAAGTGCATGCATGTGTGTACCCGGGGTGGAAGCACCGCATGCATGTGTGTACGCATCATTTCCTCTAGTAATAGATGTCGTGCTATAACTACCAATGCTATTTTTCAGGCCGATTGCTAGTCGCCTTGGTCCCAGAGATTTTCTCTTTTTCTGAAGCGCGCTCTATAAACAGTGACGGATGGAGTAGTATGAGCGGATTCAAAGAAGAGCGTATTGATGGTTGCTTCTTCCGAGCAACTTACAGTGGGAAAGGGGGGCTTATGATTTGACTGCTCATTACTCACTATTAATGCGGCACAATGACCGGTCTGAGTCTCCCATGCGGCTGTGCACTACCCCCTCGGTTCTTAAATATACTCCGAAGTATTTGTCTTTCTAGAGATTTCAACGAGTGACTACTCAAATATTTGTCTTTTTAGAGATTCAAATGGACTACTACATACGGATGTATATAGACATATTTTAGAGTGTAGATTAACTCATTTTGCTCCGTATGTAGTCACTTGTTGAAATCTCTAGAAAGACAAATATTTAGGAACGGAGGGAGTACACATACGAAGCAAAATGAGTGAATCTACACTCTAAAATATGCCCATTTGAAATTTGTAAAAAGATAAATATTGTTGATGACAGTTGCGACGACAAAAAAGAAGCATATTCCTTGTCCTAAGGGAAGATAACAACACGGTTGTGTTTGTCTAAAACGGTGTGAGGACGAGATTGCAATATGGAAAGTACGCCGGACGAGCTACGTTTTGTGCAAAGAACTATGGAAGATCCACATGCAGCGACGTGGGAAGACGAGCAGTGGAGCAAGGCCGGAGGGGATACTTGGAGGTCGTCGGGATGTAACTAGGTGAGCGGCGGCGGGCAGAATCTGCCCATACTGCGGCAGCGAGCAAGTGGCGTAGGCCCTACGGCGCCGGAGCTTGGTTAGAGAGAACGGCGTGTACCGCAGATCGGGACGTGCTGCCTCGGCACCGTCGAACGGAGAAACGATGCATGTCCTCCCTTTCCGCCGGCGGACGGGATGCGGCCGGATCAGTGACCAACGACGAGAGAGAGAGAGAGGCCACCGCAGCCTTGTGTGAGATACTCTGAAGAGAGACAAGCCAGGCAGGGAGGCTCCATTGTATATAGTGGAGCGGGCTACCTTTTTCTCCATAAAAATCGGTTTATATTCTATGTACGTGCCATTGAGCGATATAACTTTATTTAAAAATAACACGCCAATGCATCAAGTCGAACTTTGTTTCGTGCACGCGTGGTACACGACCTCCGTAGGTAAACAACCGCTACACGCGTTCAAATTAGCACGTGGGCTGCCATTTCGTACAGAAATGAGCTCCACCGTGTACCCACACGGGTGTGGCTGGGCACGAAGCATGAGTACGTGCACGGTGCACCTATTCTCTTCTTGTATACGTACACCACCTACGTGGGGTTGTGTGAGAGAGATACAAACGTAGAGAGATATAGTGTGTGGGTTCGTGAGAGTTTTTTTAGGGGTGGGGTCAATCAAAAAATGTAACATATGCAATGTGTGTGAAATAGAGTCCTGGATATATCATATATATAGAGGGGGCGATCCACGAGAAGAGAGTGGAGGTATCATTGACTTGAGGTGTCCATAGAATCGAAGAGAGGGATGATGATGTGTGTGTGTGTGCGCGCACGGTCGATAAAGAGTGCCATCGAATTTGTGTGTGCCCACATCAAAGATATAGAGTGGCTGGCCTACTAGAACGAGAGAGGGGACAGGTGCGGTTTGTCTTTGTGGCATGGATACCTACCTACAGTGCTCGACTATCGTTGTCTGGTGGGGGGGGGGGGAGGGAGGCCTAATTAACTATAGAGGTACAATGGCTGGTATATGTGCGGAGGAGGAGAGAGGCCTACCTCATGTATTAAGGGAGATCGATCTACCTCATGTATTAAGGGAGATTGATCGGCATCCATGCATATGTGTAGGAGAGGAATAAGGTTGGGAGAGAGACAGAGCTAGAGTGTTGGAGGGGGTGGTAGTGGAGTTGCTTCTAACAAATGGTGGGATAGGCTTGCTAGACAACCGGAGGGCACGCCTGCAATATCAATAAGAGAGGGGATGGTTGCCTGTCTGTGCACGTGCGTGTGAGAGACGGGTCAGGAGGCATGCACGAATGATGGGGGGGGCGATATGGCTGTGGTAAGCAGACATAACTACATAGGAAGCTCAATCGTCCTTTGTCAGAGAAAGGATAGACATAACTTGTGAGGTACATCGATCGATGGGGGGGGGGAATAGTTAAAGTCGACCTAGGTATATGTTGGGAGATCGATCGGTATACATGCATGTGTGTGTTAGAAGCAAATGAGGCACGGGGAGAAGGATAGAGAGAGAGGGATGCATCTAGGAGGTGGTGCGAGAGTCATACTATATCGAGGGGGAAGGAGTGTGCGAGTACGAGATCGATGAAAAGAGTGGTGGGAGTGAGGCATGAACGGTGATAAGAGAAGAGGGGAAGCTTGTGTTTGTGCTAGGCACACCTGGCTAGAGAGGCATATCGATCGATGTGTGCCGTAAAGAAGGAGCTGGGGGGGCCTACACACACCGTGGGTGAACGACCTAAAGTGAAAAGACGAATTTGCACGATGGAGCTAGAGAATGCTGAGGGAGGGTTAGAGGGATGCGGGCGTCTGCATGCACGAGAGAAAGTTAGCGCTAGCTAGCTACAAAGATAAGAGGATTGTGTGGGTGTAAAAGATGAATAGAGATCATACTTCATTATAAAAAGCGAATTCGGATATTTGAAGAATTTATCATAGTGTTTTAAACCGACGCATGTGTGAATACATATAACGGTGATACACATGGTGTGGTTATGAACATGTTATACTACATATAATATATTTTATCTCTACTCTTATGAAAAAAGGAGTTGTTGATGACGGTGCCATCCTGCAATATAGGCCGTCCAATTTATATCTGACGGATAGGAAGGAAACTATGGCAATTTTGAAAAAAGATACCCACACCCCTCTCCATATTTGCAAATTAGGCCTCCCCTTGATTATGTTGATGTTCTGTGGAACGCATGGGCATCTTGCTAGTACTACGTATAACATATAGAACATTGATCATAATTTGGGCTAATGTGTGGCTTTTGTAGCTCAGGTCTAAATACTTGTCATAATGTAGGGTGCGGGGCACTATATTATGTGTGATAAACACGGTGTACACGTATGGAACATGGTTTAGATTATGAATATATAGTTAGTACATCAAATGTACTATTATTTGGAATCAACATCAAGTGTATTCAAGAAATAGAATTCGAGTTCATGTAGTACACATAGTTCATATCTATCTCTATAGTAATCATGTGGTGTGTTATTAAGGTAATACACGAATGATGGTTGAAGTTGGCAACAATCATGATTGTAGATTTGTTATTGAAATAGAGAAACGAATTCAAATTCAGTTCGAATTGCAGCAGTAGTATAGACATTTGGAATGCACTAAAATGTTGGTATGAGTAGGTTACATGCATTATACAGCAAGCGAAAAAATTTAATTGGACATAACATGGATTCATACTACAGAATAGCATTTAATTGCACTAAATTGTTGGTATGAGTAGCTTTAAATAGCATTTTTATAGTATAACGGGGCAAGACTCTCTCTTTGTGTGGTGTGAATAGTTTTATTTTTTTCGTTTTGTTTTTGGTTGAGGGAAGTGCGAATTGATTTAGTACGTACAAGTACAATATTACACGTTAGGATTGTCGCTAAAATTCAACCCGCGCCTTGTTATATCCCGAAAATTCAGATATCGTGCTCCCAAAACTGGCGCCTTCACAACCCACGCCTTGCTATCCCGAAATTACAACGCGCGCGAAAACTCCCTTCAGCTGCCAAATCCCGACACGCGAAATCCCTCTTCTAACACTGAGCCGAAAGGCCCGCTAGTTCAAATCGGTGCAGGGTACTTTTGTAACACACCCTACATTTTGGACAAGCGCGTCCCTAAGTCATGGTTCACCCCTCCCATCGCCTCCTTTTTGCCATTCGAAATCCCAGGCCGCCATAACCTCTCCGCTCCAGCCATGAAACCCCACCCTCCTCCGTCCGCCACCTCACCGCTGCCCAGCCGGAGCCTCTTCCCCAACGATGTCGTCCACCGCAACAGCTCGACGTCCCTCGTCCACCTCCCCGGATGAGGATCCGTCGTCCATCTCGTCGTCCCGCTGGTTCAGCCGCCCCGTCCTCCACCTCCAAGGAGCTGCTCCAACGATCGCCTCGTCTATCGCGGCTGCTCCATCCCCACAGCGCCGCCTTAACCTGCTCCACCGGAACCGCAGCATCCTCACCGACTCCTCGGACGAAGCCGAGGCCTACTTGGCGCCACCAAAGACGTTGTACACTCATCGCATCGCACCTTCTCCTTAGCTCGACCTACGCGCGCCGACGGTGCTCCATCCCGCACCCCCATGGAGCGGCTACCTTGAAGCCGGCGCCGCGGGCGACATCTCCACGGCGGCTCTCCCCCAGTGCGAGGCCCCTTTGGCGGCGGCGTCCATACCAGTCGGATCTGCTGCTGCTGCTCCGGCTCTCGCTCGCTCGCTCGCACTGCTGCTGCTGCTCCGGCTCTCGCTCGATCGCTCGCTCGCCCAGCTGCTGCTGCTCCGGCTCTCGCTCGCTCGCTCGCGCTACTGCTGCTGCTCCGGCTCTCGCTCGTTCGCTCGCGCTGCTGCTGCTGCTCTCCCCCTCGCTCGTGCTGCTGCTTTGCTCCGATTTAGTTACAATTCAGTCGACTGAATCGACTTTTGGGTCAGTCGATTTTCAGGGGGTGGGGGGGGGCTCGCCGGAGTTAAGGAAGAACCACCCGCAGCAAGGACGGGGGCTCGCCGGAGAGGTACCCAACTATCTATCTTAGGGTTCAGGGTGGGGGCGGGGGGCCTATAGGGCTGGCCGGGGCGGCGGCGGACCGGCGGTGGGGAGTTGTTTCGGGGCGGCGAGGCAGCGCTGGGGCCGGCGGTTCGGCCGGTGGTGGCTGGCGGCTCAGGGGGGTGCAGGTTGAAGATGAACTGCAAGCCGTCCCTAAACTACATGTCAAGTGCCTCTCTGCTACCATTGCGTTCAGTTTCGACAGTAACATTCAGATTCCACAGTAAATTTCAGTCTCGACAGTTAAGTTCAGAGTCAACAGTTTTTACCTCATCTGTTGTAGTCAAGTGGTTTTTGGTGATGTAAATTTTACATCTATTTTACATCATCTATTGGAGATGCTATTAGAATCCCACTTGAGATTGACGATGTCTGTCTTGTGCTGCTTCAGCCTTGACGTCTTACGGCTCACCGGGGCTGCTCCAACGACAGAACGATCCATCACAACAGAGCAGTGCCCTGGACGCCGTCTACAGATTCCTCAGATCTTCCTCCACACCTCCGACAGCCACCTCTGCCTCAACTGCTTCAGTGACCAACCCAATGATGCTGAGGTCGACACGGCTACGGCAAAGAGGTTGTACACTTGTTGCATCACTTATTACTATACATTCATGTCGATCCATTAGGGCTATTTTGGTTCGACGGAAAAACATAGCAATAGGGAATTTTCCAATGGCACTCTACTATTCAATTATTCATGCATTTTGTTGAAAGGAATGAAGCAAAACATCCACCTGGACCTACTTTTCAAAATCCTATGCATGAAAACAAGACCAAGTGCATTAGTGGCAGAATAACATTCTAACTGTACACACTTTCATATGGTTTCACTTTATTTTGGCCATGTTTCTTTGCATTCCTCTGCTCTTCCAATTCCTGTAAACCAAACACCCAAGTTGACAGAAATCCTGTGTTTACAAATGCTCTGTTTACCATGTGCATTCCTATCATATTCCGGTGTTTTTCCTATCCCTGTGTTTTTAGAATCATGCAAGCCAAATGAGCCCTTACAGAATTAGTTCAGTTACAGGTAGGTGTCGAAGGGAACTTTGTGTGGTTTATCCTGCTCCTGCCGCGACGTCGTCCACCTCACCTGAGGTGCTCCATCGTTAGAAACATCCACCAAACCAGACATCATGACTCCTGAACGTCTTTCGCCGCCTCAGATCTCCTTCCCTGCCACCGGCACCCACCGCAACAGCATCACCATCATCGACTCAGCAGATGAACCTGAGGAGTACACGGGTCCACAAGAGAGGTCGCACTCTTTGATTCTGCTTATGTTATGCATTGCTTAAAATTACCTGCTACTTTATTGTCTTGTTCACCTCTTGGACTCCAAGTCAGGTCCAAATTAATGTTCAAACTTGAGTTCTGAATTAGTTATGGGGCACATATCGAGGAAGCAATGAATAGTATCTCTATCTAATATCTGGTTCACCTAGGGTATGCCTATGTTGTTCATCTTGGGTGGGAAACAAATAGTAAAGCAATCATCATCTGTCTTTTTATTAAATTAAAGCAATCATCAGCCTGCTATCATTATTTTTGGATCCATCCACTGGTTGTTACCATCACTCTAAATTTCTGCATGCTCTCCTTACATAATCTCACCATATTTTTTTCGTATGCATGTCAGATATTGTACACAGTCATGCTGAACATGTAGAGAAAAAGAGAAGAGTTTTGCGCAGCAATACAATGTCATGCAGACATCGCTCCATGGTGGGTTCAATGGCCAACCCTCCCCACCCCTCTCCAGATTGTAATCCAGAGGAAGATATCTGTTCTGAGGCGGATTCAGACGCCGCTGACCACTCCTATTTACCCCCCAAGGTGTTTGCTCTACCTTGGCATGATGATGTTAGTCATATCATGCATGCGTTGCCTTGCAGTGCCTACTTTTGAAATCATATATGTCATCTGCTTAGTTTAGACATGTTCTGTAATGCCACCTGTTTAGTTTCTATATCATATATGGGAATTGTGCAGTCTCATGTCTTTTAACCAGCCATAATATACGTGAAATGTGCAATGCCATCCTGTTTAACCAGGCATCATATATTTGAATGATATCTTGCCCATCCTTTTCTTCATTACATATCCATTTGTCGACAATGTTTGTACATTAAACTACTCTTCCTGTGAATCAGCCATTTGGGTGGGAGATTGAAAAATCTGGAGTGAAAACAAGGCCTTCTGAGCAGACAGTGCTACCTGTCGAAGCAGATCTCTTGTTGGGTCCCGATAGCTCCTCCGAGATGGATTCAGAGACAGATGACTAGTCCTATTCCCCCCACCGAGGTGTATGCTCTAACTTGGCACGGCTATACTGCTCATATCATGCATATGGTGTCTTGCATTGCATAGATTATACATCATATACACAATATTCAACACCATGTTCTTAGTTCAGACATCATATCTAATGCCCTCTGTTTAGCATATAAATCACATATGTGAATTAAATGATGCGATCCTGATTACTTAGATAACATGTAGGTGAATTATGTCATGCGATCATGTTTAGTTATTCATCATATATTTGAATTATGTTATGCTATGCTATCCAGTTTAGATAGACATCATATATGTGAAATTATGTCATGCTATCCGTTTTAGTTAAACAATATACATGTCAACTATTTCATGCCCTCTTTTTTCCACTTTATCTATTGCATCTGTTTCTCATACAATGTCTGTACATTCAACTATGTTTCCTGTTTATCAGCCATTTGAATTGGAGCGGGTGATGCCAGCATCTAGCGGACTAAAAACACGGTCTTCAAATAAAACAGTGCTACCTCTTGGTGGAGATAGAACCCCGGTTGTACATGCACGAGAACCGGCCCTACCACACATAACCCAAACTCTCGCAGATTGTACCCCTACTGCGATGGACAGAGAACTAGCTTCACCCAATCTAACCCAACCCCAGCAGATAGTAACCCAGTTCCTGTTGACACAGCACCATCTCCACCACAGAGCTCCCAAACAAGAGCAGTTAGTAAGGCAGCTCCAGTACCCAAAGGGCCAGTACTAACACGGCAAACCCCAACTCCACCAGTTAGTACGCCTATTCCTATGGAGGAAGCACAACCATCTAGTCGTAGTTTAGCATCTATCGCATTTGATGTTGTTAAATCGTATGTGCGTATCTTCCCATCTTGGAAATATTATACTGAAGATGAAGGAAAATGCCAGTTGCAGGTGTTTGTCCAGGAGTTATGTGTAAGTAATGTTATTCATGGCAATTACTTTGCTTTGTCCCATACATCCTACCTCCATGATGGTTATATACAGCAAATTTTCCCATTTTCTCTATAGAGAAGGACCGATTTGGAAACTCAGGATGAGGTAACCTGTGCTAATACCTCTACTATCTTCAAGAATGCTTGGTGGCAGTATCAGAATTACCTGAAGAAAATGTACTTCACCGGCAAAGAAACTCATCAAATTCCCTTACGTTCTCCCGAGACACATTTACTGGACGATGACTGGGAACGCCTTGTTCTGTACTGGTCCCGAACCAAGAATGTGGTAAGGTGTATGAGCTCATTTTCTATTTTTATGTACTATATTCTTGCGTCTTACTGTACTCTGTTCATGTAGAACAAGTGCCTAAACCTGAAGAACAACTGTTCTAATTTAAGATTCCATTGCTATCATAGTTCAAAAAAGCGCTAGGCGTTAATTGTGTGTTTTTCCACCGCCTGGCGCTTTACTGACCAAAGCGCATGCTTATGCGCAGTTATGCACAGATTAAGCGTAGTTATGCGCAATGCGTTTCGCCAACGCCTAGAGCCTAGGCGCGCTTACGCGCTCGCTTAGGCGCGCCTTTTTTAACTATGATTGCTATCGTGCATACTGCTTTGCTCTTGTATCACTGTATTTACTCATACAAACTTATTTTTAAATTGAAGGATCCAATCGAAACTGCAATGGCACAACAGGTATGTTCACGCATGTTTCTTTAATAGGCTTGCTCTTACCAATAGCTCTATTGATTTCAATTTCAATTGTGTATACAGTTGACTTCTCATATCATGCACATTACTAGCATCACAACAGAGCCAATAGTGTTGTTGTACATGTAGACCCGTGGTACCCATCTGAAATCTTGTTGTGCCATGTAGTTTCCCACGCTTTGTATTCTTTCACTACTGCTTTGTCTTGAACTGATATGATTTGAACCGTGTCTCTATTTTGATTTGGCAAGACAATGCAGTGACCATAGGACATAGATATATGTTTGTTTGATGCTTTTATTATGTACTAGTACTTGGCAATAGAAGACTTGGTAGTTTAATCCTGTCCACCTTACTAATGAACTGGTTCACCGAAATGAGTTTCATATACTAGTACATGCTAAACTGTTATGTGTCTGCTTGTTTCTTCTTTTAGAATGCTGGCATAATATTGGGGAAGAGTGCCTTATTAAGCAATGGTAAAGGAAGTAATGCAGATAAGGCTTAGAATAGTGACACATCCTTGTTGGTCTCCAACAAAGCTGATAAAACAACTAAGGAAGACTATCTCGAAGACAGTGAGACAACCCCAAAGTCCTGTCTTGGTTTAGTATTGGAGTTACTGGCCACTACCGCTTGCACAAGCTATTCAAACTCACTGTCTGAATCAGTTCGGTTTCTTGAGTCTCAACTACAAGCTGAAAGACATCGATCAGCTGTGCTGCGACAAGAAGCGGAAGGACTGCGGAAGTCCCTGGAGCATTCAGATGCATACTTTCTGGTGCAACAGCAAGCGTTGGAGGATTTTAGCGCCAAACAGGACAAAGCTAATAAGCTTGCTAAGCTTATTGCCAGCATGGTGGATACCACGTTTCTTGAGCTCTTATGAAGTTGTTTCAGTTATGCTCTTGTTTTGCTGCCGCGTTTATTTGCACCGGTGGCCAATTTTGACGGCCAGTGTATGTAATATGCTGCTTTGTTCCCTATATTTGCACTGGTGGCGAACTTTGATGCCCAGTGGATGTAATATGTGTAATAGCGGTAATAGGCTAGCGTTAATTGCTTTCTTATTTATTTCCTTATTGTCTTGTTTAGTTGTTTGCTTGTAGTCACTGCAGTTCTTTTTCTGTGTTTTTCTAGTGGCCATAATAACCTATTTTTGGAAACTAGGCCAAAATAATCATGGCAACACACGGACTGTTGTAACCATGGGCCTCCTGCGGGCCGTATGATCCATGGGCCTTCTACGGGCCGTAGGATCCATTGGCCTTCTATACGGGCCATAGGATCCATGGGCCTTCTACGGGCCGTATGATCCATGGGCCTTTTACGGGCCGTAGGATCCATGGGCCTTCTACGGGGCGTATCATCATTTCGCCAATCATGGGCCGTACTATTTGTGGACAATAACGGGCCGTTTATCGGCCGTATTTGATAACTCTATGAAGACAGCCCAATGGGTTTTTTTCGACATGAAAATGGCCCAACGTATTAACGGGCCGCAAACGGGCCGACTGTAACCACAGGCTGAATTTGGCCCACAAGCAGAAAATGACAGTAACGGGCCGTAAGTAACCGAATGCTGGAAATGAGCCTAAGATTAAATGGGCCCTGAGAAGGCCGAAAGATATCATGGGCTGGAAACGGCCCAACGGAATAATGGGCCGTTAATGGGTATAAAGTGATACATTGTTCATTACAGGCCAGTTTTACCACGGGCCGTTAAGGGGCCAAGGGTTACTAAGGGCCTCATATGGGCTGAAAGACGTCATGGGCCATACATGGGCCGGAAGTTAAAACGGGCTGGAATTATATTGGACGGCCCAGATGACGCTACTGGGCCTAATTCGGATAGGCCGTAAACGGGCCCTGGGATAGCGGGCTGTAAATGGGCTATATGCGAACCTGCCGTTAACAGGCTTGCCATGGGCCGGCCCGCCACCTTTTGACCAAGTCAAACGGGCCAGCCTTTTCACAGGAAAGGGCCTCTGTTGGGCCGTGCCACATGTCGGCCTGTCATAGGCGCTTTGGGTCCAATGAGTGGATGACATCTGTCCCAACGGTGAGCCGACACGTGTTTCCTCCAGCCAATGATGATTTTACACGTGGAAAATCCCCATTGGTCGGGGCTGTTAACGGGTTATCGGATCCAAAACCGGACCCGATAGCTTAACGGCATTCCGTTACGGTGGATGCCACGTGTCGGTCACCCTTGACGAAAGCACTTCTGTGACGCGTGATTTATCGTCATGGAAGTGGACACTTCCGTGATGATAATTTTGGTCATGTCATGGAACACTTCTACGACAGCACATGTATGACTATCTTGATTCTGTCATAAATTTGTCATGGATGTACATGCATGACAGAAAACGTGACCTACTGTGACAAACACGTATCATCACGGAAGTGTTTTTTTTGTAGTGTCGTGGAGGAAGTCGGTGAGGCCCGCATTCTCAGCCAAATAATAAAAATCATCATGAATCTCGGCTGCTCTCAAGAACTCATCACAAGGCCATTCACACGGACGAACTTCCGCGGTGCGAGGAATATTATATTTGGGCTTCTTATTCTCTTCGCTTTGCTTATCCTTCGAGCTTCGGCTCGAAGAGCCCCTCAATAATCTCTTCATCATTTTCTGAAAATTTCTGAAATTTTTAGTAACTCAAAATAAAAGTGAACCAAACTCAACAAGATTGATAGCAACTACTCCCACAAGTGCCTAGAGACTATATCATGCATTAGAACTACTTGGGACCAAATAAATTTGACATGCAAGCTCAAGAACAGGGTCACCTAAGCAGCAAATTTTTTCAATAAATAAAGCACTAGAACAAAAACTAATTGGACCATTGGAGGAGTCACATACCGAAGAACAATCCCCCAAAGCAGTTTTGTGAGTGGAGCTTTGAGCAAGGAGATCGAAAATCGCAGCAAAATGAGCTATAACACAGGTTTGAGCTAGGTGGTGATTTTTTCTGGAGGAAGACGAAGTGTGTGGGTGCAAGAATAAGTGAAGGGGGGCCACGAGGGGCCCACGAGGCACGGGGGCAGGCCCAGGGGGGTAGGGCGCACCCTGCACCCTCGTGGCCAGGTGGTGTGGCCCCCAGGTGTGTTCTCAGTGCCAATAATTCTTAAATATTATACAAAAAATCATATATCAATTTCAAGGCATTTGGAGAACTTTTATTTTCGGGGTATTTTTTATTGCAAGGATAATTCAGAAAACAGACAGAAGATACTATTTTTTCTTTATTTAGTCTAAATAACAAAAAGTAAAAGGAGGGTACAGAAGGTTGTGCTTTCTAACTTCATCCATCTCATGCTCATCAAAAGGAATCCACTAACAAGGTTGATCAAGTCTTGTTAACAAACTCTTTTCGAATGACATGAAACTGGAGAAATTTCGAATAACTTTAGGTTACCTCAACGGGGATATGCACATCCCCAACAATAAGAATATCATATTTCTTCTTGACAGTAGGAAGAGGAAATTCAAAGCCTCCAATAGTAATCGATGAAAATTTTCCAATAGAATTGATACTGTGGACTTGAGGTTGTTTCCTCAGAAAGTGTACCGTATGCTCATTACCGTTAACATGAAAAGTGACATTGCCTTTGTTGCAATCAATAACAGCACCTGCAGTATTCAAAAAGGGTCTACCAAGGATAATCGACATACTATCGTCCTCGGGAATATCAAGAATAACAAAGTCCGTTAAAATAGTAACGTTTGCAACCACAACAGGCACGTCCTCACAAATACCGACAGGTCTAATAGTTGATTTATCGGCCATTTGCAAAGATATTTCAGTAGGTGTCAACTTATTCAAATCAAGTCTACGATATAAAGAGAGAGGCATAACACTAATACCGGCTCCAAGATCACATAAAGCAGTTTTAACATAGTTTCTTTTAATGGAGCATGGTATAGTTGGTACTCCTGGATCTCCAAGTTTCTTTGGTATTCCACCCTTAAAAGTATAATTAGCAAGCATGGTGGAAATTTCAACTTCTGGTATCTTTCTCTTATTTGTAACGATATCCTTCATATACTTGGCATAAGGATTCATTTTACGCATATCAGTAAAACGCATACGCAAAAAGATAGGTCTAATCATTTCAGCAAAGCGCTCAAAATCTTCATCATCTTTTTTCTTGGATGGTTTAGGAGGGAAAGGCATGGGTTTCTGAACCCATGGTTCTCTTTCTTTACCGTGCTTCCTAGCAACGAAGTCTCTTATCATAACGTTGATTCTTTGATTATGGGTTATCAAGATCAACAACAGGTTCAATCTCTACATCATCGTCATTACTAGGTTGAGCATCAACATGAACATCATCATTAACATTATCACTAGGTTCATGTTCATCACCAGATTGTGTTTCAACATCAGAAATAGAAATATCATTGGGATTCTCAGGTGTGTCAACAATAGGTTCACTAGAAGCATGCAAAGTCCTATCATTTTTCTTTTTCTTCCTCTTAGAAGGACTAGGTGCATCAACATTAGTTCTCTGAGAATCTTGCTCAATTCTCTTAGGGTGGCCCTCAGGATACAAAGGTTCCTGAGTCATTTTACCCCCTCTAGTCATAACTCTAACAGCATTATCATTCTTCTTATTATTTAATTCATTGAGTAAATCATTTTGAGCTTTAAGTACTTGTTCTACTTGAGTGGTAACCATAGAAGCATGTTTACTAATAAGTTTAAGTTCACCCTTAACTCTAGACATATAATCACTCAAGTGTTCAATCATATAATTCCATTGTCTACCAACATAAGCATCAAAGTTTTCTTGTTTAACAATAAAATTATCAAACTCATCTAAGCATTGGCTAGCAGACTTATAACGAGGAATATCACCTTCATCAAGTCTATAGAGAGAATTTACCTTTACTACCTGTGTCGGGTTATCAAGACCACGTATTTCTTCAACAAGTGGCCAACTAAGACCATGTGTTTCTTCAATGGGAAGTAAATTCTTAACATCTTCAGCTTTAATACCCTTTTCTTTCATAGATTTCTTTGCCTCTTGCATATCTTCAGGACTGAGAAATAGAATACCCCTTTTCTTCGGAGTTGGCTTAGGAGGTGGTTCAGGAAGTGTCCAATTATTTTCATTAGTCAACATATTATTCAATAGCAATTCAGCTTGATCAACAGTTCTTTCCCTGAAAACACAACCAGCACAACTATCCAGGCGGTCTCTGGAAGATCGTTAGTCCATTATAAAAGATATCAAGTATTTCATTTTTCTTGAGAGGATGATTAGGCAAAGCATTAAGTAATTGGAGAAGCCTCCCCCCAAGCTTGTGGGAGACTCTCTTCTTCAATTTGCACAAAATTGTATATTTCCCTTAAAGAAGCTTGTTTCTTATGAGCGGGGAAATATTTAGCAGAGAAGTAATAAATCATATCCTGGGGACTACGCACACAACTAGGATCAAGAGAATTAAACCATGTTTTAGCATCACCCTTTAATGATAAAGGAAATAATTTAAGAATATAGTAGTAGCGAGTTTTCTCATCATTAGTGAATAGGGTGGCTATATCATTTAATTTAGTAAGATGTGCCACAACAGTTTCAGATTCATAGCCATAAAAAAGGTCAGATTCAACCAAAGTAATTATCTCAGGGTCGACAGAAAAATCATAATCCTTATCGGAAATACAGATAGGTGAAGTAGCAAAAGCAGGGTTGTTGAGGATATAGACCTGGGGGTCACCCGCCAGGAGGGCCGGGTTACTCCAAGGATCATTACCGGAAGCCCGGAGCTAAGTTTCAGGATAATGGGCCAGAGATGGGCGGAGACCCGGATATAGCTTAAAGCCCGTAGTTACAATCATTGTTATAGTAGACTTGTAGTGTAAGGCAAGTATTGTTTAGAGTCCGAGCCGGACACTCTTATGAGCCGGCCGGGACTCTAAGGGCTGCTGGGCGTCAGCCTCCCTATATAAAGGGACGACCCGGCAGCGGTTTAAGGACGACAATTTGATCGAGAGCCGGGCATAGCTGTTTAGCTCCCTGGCAATCGTAACCCTAATCAATAACACCTCGAACTGGACGTAGGCTTTTACCTTCACCGTAAGGGGCCGAACCAGTATAAACCCTCGTGTTCCTTGTCCCGCTTAACCCCTTCAAGCTTCCCAATTGCGATGGCTCCACGACTAAGTCCCAACCCGAGGACATCTGCCGTGACAATTCCACGACAGTTGGCGCCCACCGTGGGGTTGGCGCACGGTGGATTTGAGTTCTTGAAGGGCAGCTTCGAAGGGCTCAAGGGATACGCTGTGGGCCGGATGACCAAGAGTCGTCGCGGCAAGCTCTACATCGACGATGCAGACTGGGGCCCCGACGCCGGCTCAGTGGAGTACGGGTACCGGGTCCCCTTTGGCGGAATTCATGTCTTCATTGGCAAGATTGGTGAGACGGGCCCCGAGCCGGATCTCTGCGCCAATCTCATCGAAACGGCTCAGCGCGCACGACCCGCCCGGGCCCGGCCTGCCTTAAAGCGCGCTTTTGTGGGATGCATCCATGGAAGGCCCTCTGATCCATCTGGGTCTGGGGATGAGGCGGCCGCCGGCTCTGACGGCGAGTCGGCCGCTGATGAGTCAAACTCGTTGTACCAGCTTCAAGATGGCAGACTCATGAGTTATTCAGATGGCAACAGTATGCCGGACCTTTTTGAGCCGCCAAGTCAGGTCGGAGTTTTTATGGCTGGTGCACAGCCTGTTCAGAACCCCGCTGCTGGATCGGGAAACCCGGTGCCTTCTCCGGCTCAGGTGCTGATGAATCTCACGGACAAGATGACGGCCCTATTAACCGCCACGGTTGACCCAGCAGATCAAGCCCAGCATGACGCGGAGGTGGCACAGTTAAAATTGGATCTGATGAAAGCTAAAGAGGATCTTGCAGCAGAAGGGATCAGGCTGGCGGCGGAGCGGGCGGCTCTCGACGCCCGGACTCAGTTGATTCAGGCGCAGTCCTTCCAACTCACGATGGATCAGAACGCGGCCAACGAGGTCATGAGAAGGAGGCATCAGAAGGCCCAGTCTCGACTCCCGCCGGTTTACGATCCGCGCAATCTCTTCAACACGCCGGGTGCGGAATCCAGTAACCCACCAGGGGGCATTGCGCCCGGGTCGGGACCCCTTATTCAGCCACTAGTAATGGGGCCTCCCCAGGTGCCCCTGCCCCGCCTCAGTATGTGCCGATACCCCGGGTCATTACGATAACCCGCTGGAGAACATGGTAGCTGCGGCAGCACGACTGGCGGCTCTTCCCGTTGACGGCAATTCTCCGGCAGCCGTCGAAACCCGCCGGGTCAGGGAACTCCTGCAGACGGCTCTAGCACAGCAAGAGGCGTACTCCTACGGCCGGGACAGGATCCACTCAACTCCTCGCCCAGGCCAGAGCCCGAGTTACAGCCGGCACATGGTCTCAGCGACCGGCTCAAGTAATGTCCGACGCCATGACCCACCCCCTGGCCATGGCCCGGCTCATGTTGGAGCCTTCTACGCAGCAGACCAAGCACGGCAAGAGGCAGAGCAGGTGCCGCAATTGATGGCTTATCAGACCCCCCCGGCTTATCCGACGGCGTCCCTTGATGTGGGTATTTCTACCAGGACCGGGGGTGTCCCTTGTTTGGTGCCGGCCATCCGTAATGAACGTCTACCTAAGGATTTCAAGGGCCCTAGGAAGGTGCCTAACTATACAACTGACTTACAGCCTGCGGCCTGGATTGAGAGTTATGAGATGGCTATGGAACTGCTAGAGGTCAGCGAGGCGGCCATGGCAAAATATTTCACCATGATGTTAGATGGAACTGCCCGCACGTGGTTAAAAGGGCTGCCACCAAACTCCATTGGGTCTTGGGCTGAGCTGAAGGCCCGGTTCATTCAAAACTTCAAGGATACCTGTAGGCAGTCTATGTCAATTGTGGATTTGACTAACTGTAAGCAGCAGGAGGGTGAATCCACGACCCATTGGGTTCGCCGGGTCAAGGAGATCATACATTCATCAGATAAGATGGACGCCGGCTCTGCAGTCTTGATGTTAGAACAGAACTGTCGTTTTGTGCCCCTAAAGATGAAACTTGGGCGGCTTAAACGCGACTGCACGGATATGGGTACACTAATGGCGGCTCTTGTCAAGTACGCCGATTCTGATGGTACCAAGGATCCCCCTTCAGATGATGAAAGGACAGGGAAGGGAAAGAAGAACGACAATGGCAAGGGTCCTCAGTTCCCGGGGAATCAAGGAGGAGGCAAGCGCAAGGCCGATGGCAGCCTGGAGTTCGTAGCCAATGCCCAAGGCAACAACCAGCGACGCAAGGGGAGGCCCCCTCCCCGAGGCGGCGGGTCAGGACCTTCTCTGGAGCAGCTGTTGAATGAACCTTGTCCGAGACACGGCTCTAGAGAGAAGCCAGCGACTCACCTGTGGAAGGATTGTGCTATCATGAAGGCATTTAAAAACTACAATGGCCCGGGCGGCGGCTCAGGCGCAGGCGGCTCCGGCCCTGGCGGCTTTCATGGCCCGGGCGGCGGGTCAAATTCCGGTCCTCAGAACGGTCAAGGGGGCTTTAATCAACAGTCTGGTCAGGGTCATCAACAGCAACAGGGGGGCTATCAGACCAACCCAAAGCAGCTTAGCGGTGGACAGTATCACGTGTTCACCACTAGTTTGTGCAAACGAGACGAAAAGCTTCACAAGAGGGCTGTTAATGCTGTCGCGCCGGCAGTTCCACGCTACTTACGGTGGTCGGAGCAGCCCATAGTGTGGAGTAGGGAGGATCACCCTCCCCGGGTGGATAACCCGGGCCACCTGGCCTTAGTGGTGGCTCCTCAAGTGGGAGGCTATAAGTTCACAAAGGTACTCATGGATGGAGGCAGCAGCATCAACATCCTCTATTATGAGACTTTCCGTCGTATGGGGCTAGTTGATAAGAACCTCAGCCAGTCAAATACTATCTTCCATGGTGTGGTACCTGGTAAATCGGCTTATCCAGTCGGCAAGATCGAACTGGAAGTGGCCTTCGGTGATGAGAACAACTACAGGGTGGAAAAGTTGACCTTTGAGGTGGTCAAGATAAGAAGTCCATACCATGCTATATTCGGACGGCCGGCTTACGCCAAGTTCATGGCACGGCCGTGTTATGTGTACTTACAACTCAAGATGCCGAGTCACAACGGGACCATTACGGTTCACGGCAGCCGGAAAGTGGCTCTGGAGTGTGAGGAAGGTGACGCGGCTTATGCAGAGTCTGTTTGTGCCACAGAAGAGTTGAAATTTTATAAAGACAATGTTGACCCAACAGATATGACCTCTCTGAAAAAGCCAACCACGGAGAATGAACCAGCAATGAAGTTTAAATCAGCTGATGAGACTAAACTTGTTGATTTTGTTCCAGGTGACACGTCTCAGCAGTTCAGCATCAGTGCAAATCTGGACCCGAAATAGGAAGGCGCGCTCATCGAGTTCATCCGTGAGAATAGGGACATCTTTGCATGGAAACCTTCTGACATGCCAGGTGTACCTAGAGAACTCGCTGAGCACACTCTCAATGTTGATCCAAAATTTAAGCCGGTCAGACAGTTCCTTCGACGGTTTAATGAAGAGAGGCGGAAGGCTATTGGTGAAGAAGTGGCCCGGCTTTTGGCGGCCGGGTTCATTGTTGAGGTTTTTCACCCAGAGTGGTTGGCTAACCCGGTGCTTGTACTTAAAAAGAATGGCACCTGGCGGATGTGTGTGGATTACACGAACTTGAACAAGGCGTGTCCGGCTGATCCTTTTGCTCTCCCCCGTATCGATCAAATCATTGATGCTACGGCAGGTTGTGCACGCTTAAGTTTCTTGGATGCTTATTCCGGGTATCATCAGATTAAGATGGCAGTTAAGGACCAGGAGAAGACGGCGTTCATCACTCCCTTTGGAGCCTTCTGTTATGTGTCTATGCCCTTTGGACTCAAGTGTGCACAGGCGACTTACCAGCGTTGTGTGCAGAATTGTCTTCATAAACAGACCGGGCGCAATGTTCACGCTTATGTGGACGACATTGTGGTTAAATCCATCAAGGAGGAAACCCTGATAGATGATTTAAGGGAAACCTTCGACAATCTCCGGGTCTATAAGATGATGCTTAACCCGGCTAAATGTGTTTTCGGTGTTCCTGCAGGCAAACTATTGGGTTTCTTGGTTTCTGACAGAGGCATTGAGGCTAACCCGGAGAAGATCAAGGCCATCACTTCCTTGGCTAGGCCGGCGTGCGTAAATGACGTTCAGCGTTTGGCGGGTCGCATCGCTGCTTTAAGCCGGTTTATAAGTCGTTTGGGTGAGAAGGCTATGCCCTTATATCAGTTGATGAGGAAAACTGACAACTTCATCTGGAATGATGCAGCTAATACCGCTTTTGAGGATTTGAAAAAGCAACTGGCAGAGCCCCCTGTCCTTGCTGCTCCGGTTGATAAGGAGCCCTTGCTGCTGTATGTGGCGGCAAACGCACGAGCCGTCAGCGTGGCTATTGTGGTGGAGCGCAAGGAGGCTGGTAAGGAGCATCCGGTTCAGCGGCCGGTTTATTATATCAGTGAGGTGCTCATTGAGTCCAAGTAGAGGTATCCACATTGGCAGAAGCTTGTGTATGGGGTGTTTATGGCGAGCCGGAAGCTTAAGCATTATTTTCAGGGTCATCCCATTACTGTGGTCAGTTCCGCCCCTCTTGGTGATATTATCCAAAACAGAGAGGCTACAGGGAGAATTGCTAAGTGGGCTATAGAACTTGGACCTCATGACCTTAAATATGTGCCACACACTGCTGTCAAGTCTCAGGCCTTGGTGGATTTCATCAATGATTGGACAGAGTCACAAGTACCCGAGCAAAAGCCGGATAACACTTATTGGACTATTCACTTTGATGGGTCCAGGCAGCTGGAGGGCTCGGGGGCTGGTGTTGTCTTGGCTTCCCCTAAAGGTGACAAGTTCCATTATGTGCTACGGTTGATGTTTCCTTGCACTAACAATGCGGCGGAATACAAGGCTTTGCTCCACGGTCTTCGGGTGGCTAAGGAGATGAGCTTAAGCCGGGTGAGGTGCTTTGGTGACTCGGACTTGGTGGCTCAACAAGTATCTGGCACCTGGGATTCTAAGGATCCTCTAATGGCGGCTTATCGCCGCGAGGTTGATGCCATTGCCGGGCACTTCCAGGGATACCAAGTGGAGCATATTGATCGCAGGCGGAACGAGGCGGCTGATGCGTTAAGCCGGCTAGGCTCTCAGCGAAAGCCGGTGCCGCCTAACACTTTCCTGGATGTCCTGTACAACCCTTCGGTCAAGTTGCCTACAGAGGAGGACTTGGCTATCCCTGACCCGGAGGCACGACTGGTGGCGGCTCTTCATATCATACCAGACTGGACAATGCCATATCTGGCTTATATAACCCGGGGAGAGTTGCCTGAGGATGAAATTCTGGCCAGGCAAATAACCCGGCGGGCTAAGTCAATGATTGTTATCGATGGCGAGTTGCATCATCGCAGTGTTTCAGGGGCATTCCAGCGTTGTATCTCCCCTGAGGAAGGTCAAGAGATCCTGCGCGAGATCCATGAAGGGGATTGTGGCCATCATGCCAGTTCAAAATCTCTTGTGGCCAAGGCTTTCCGTCATGGTTTTTATTGGCTGACGGCTCACGCTGATGCAGAGGACTTGGTCAGTAAATGTGATGGCTGCCAAAGGTTCTCACGACGGGCTCATGTGCCGGCTCAGGAGTTGAGGATGATCCCAATCACTTGGCCCTTTGCAGTCTGGGGGCTTGATATGGTTGGGCCTTTTAAACGGTCCAAGGATAAGAAGACCCACCTCTTGGTGGTGGTTGACAATTCCACGACAGTTGGCGCCCACCGTGGGTGGAAGCTGAGCCAGTTAGCAAGTGCGATGCAGTTACGGCGGTTCAATTTATGAAAAGGTGATTTTCCGTTTTGGCTTTCCGCATAGCATCATAACTGACAATGGCACCAATCTATCCAAGGGTGCTATGGAAGAGTTTTGTCAACGAGAGCATATCCGGCTTGATGTTTCTTTAGTGGCTCATCCCCAGTCCAATGGTCAAGCTGAGAGAGCTAACCAGGAGATTCTGAAGGGCATCAAACCCCGGCTTTTGGTCCCTTTGCAACGGACGCCGGGTTGTTGGGTGGAGGAATTGCCCTCCGTCTTATGGAGCATCAACACTACTCCTAACAGGTCTACAGGCTTCTCGCCTTTCTTCATGGTTTACGGAGCAGAAGTAGTTCTCCCCAGCGACATCCGTCATGATTCACCTCGTGTGGCGGCTTATGTTGAGACGGATAATGAACAGGCGCGCCAGGATGCTCTGGACCTGTTGGACGAACAGCGTGATGTGGCAGCAGCCCGTTCAGCAATTTACCAACAAGACCTGCGCCATTATCATAGCCGCCGGGTCAAGTCCCGGGTCTTTCAGGAAGGCGACCTGGTGCTCCGGCTCATCCAGGATCAAACAGATGCACACAAGTTATCCCCACCTTGGGAAGGGCCTTTTGTGGTCAGTAAGAACTTGCACAACGGGTCATATTACCTCATTGATATCCGGGAGCATAAGGACTCGCGTAAATCTGAGGAGGAGACCCGTCGGCCGTGGAACATAGCTCAGCTTCGGCCTTACTACACTTGAGCTACCGGCTCTTGTGATGTACATATTTATCTCAGCCATGTATATATTATGATAAAGCAATAAAGCAGGACCTCTGTCCTTTGCTCTCTGCCAAATATGTGTGTTGTTTTTTACATGCTGACTTACAGAAGATCCGGCTTATGATCATCTTCAAATCTAGCTGTAAGCAATAAAGTCACTTGGGGGCTTCCTGTTCACACATGGGTCGTATTCGAACCAAAGAAGAACATAGCTGTCGATACCCATCTGATTGGCAACGTGCCGAGCTCATTGGGAGGTTGCCTTTGGTCATATTTGAATCATAGCTTAACCCCTCTGAGAACCGACGTGGATCGTATTCGAATCAGCGTCGTTAAACAATTTTCAGAATCACTTGGGGGCTTCCTGTTCAAACATGGGTCGTATTCGAACCCAAGAGAACATAGCTGTCGATACCCTCTTGATTGGCATCGCCAAACCCACTGGGGGCTATATGATCGTATCCGAATCTTAGCTTAACCCCTTTGGACCGAGGTTCTGGTCGTATTCGAACCGGAAGCCCTTAAATTTTTACATTTTACCACAAGTTTACTCTGATCCTGTCAAAGTATGTACTGCCGGGTTTCACTTGCCGGCTTAATTTTGGTTTATCTTGTTAGTTGAGCATCATGGATGTCATCAAGACAAGTAAATTCGAGTTCAGATACTAACCGTGCTACCCGGGTTATTTAACCCGGAAGTATGCTTACAAGCTGTTGAGTGTGTTATCACGACTATGTTCGGAATATAGTTAAGGACCAGTCTTTTTGGTTTGAATTTCCGAGTTATCCATCTCAGACACCTGATTCTCAGGGCGGTAAGCCGCCTTGTGACTTGTGATTTGCCTTCTTATGCAGATACTCAAAGGTACTTTTTTAAAAAGGTTGAGAAGCACGAAGGATAATTATAACCCGGAGGATCATCAAAAAGAATGACTTCAAAGGATTTCAGCATTCATTACATGCACGATGGCACGGCAGAGATAAATTGTTGCACCTATTCTATTACAAAAATCTTTCAAAGTTTCAAGGGTGGAGCGTTGTTTGGTGAGCCGCTAGCCGGTTTATGACGCCTGCTGAGTCGAAGTCCCCGGCTCATCTTCTGCTCCGGCTGATCCCAAGGCTTCGAAGGTCGACGACTTCCAGTTGATGCCACTGAGAGCTTCGAACTGAGCTTCTTCGTCAATTAACCCGGCCGGGTTAATCTCCGGGGTGAAGGTGTGCTGGCGAGCCGGGGGAATCAGATTGATAGCTTCATAGCGAGGGGTTGGAATCCTCTGATTCTCCGCGTTGTATCCCGGCTGATACTTGGTTAAATCGGTGTCGTTCCCGATGATGGTGGCCACCGGGCGCACAGCCTTCACACAAGCCGCGAAGTCCTTCTGGTCGAACGCTGAGCCGTCTTCTTTCAGGCTGGGGTAACCCAGGGCGATGTCTGCCGGGTCTAGCTCCGGCAAGAAGGCTTTGGCCCGGCTCAGTGCGGCGATTGCTCCGGATCTCGCGGATGCTCGTCATAGCTCCTGGATCCGCTACGGCAGAACTGCGAGCCGACGCAGGACTTCAGCCAGATGAGTCGGCACTTCATTCGACAGGGCCACCACAGCTAAGGCCCGCTGTGACCCGGTGTAGAGCTGTTCCACCAGGGTGTACACGGCCTTTAACTTGGTGACCACGCTCTGGTTCAAGTTGGCGCTTCTGGAACCTGTTTAACAACATCAGATGACCCGGTGATAAGGATGAGTTAAGAGATGTAAACATTCCAACGTGAATGAAAGCCGGTGAAGCGACTTACCGAAGATGGCAGCTACCATTTGGGACACTTGGCGCTTTAGACCGGAGAGCTCAGCGGTCTTCTCAGTGAGGGCCTTCTCCGCCTGTTCTGCCCGGGTCACCAGTGCAGCTTTCTCCTCAGCCCAGGCCTTCCGCTCAGCGTCGAATTCAGTCTTCAATTTCTCCTGAGCGGCGATGCTGGAGACAAACTTGGCATTTGCCTTCCGGGTCTCCATCTCTTGTGCCTTCAGCCGGCTCTTGAGATCCGCCAGGTCCGACTCTAATTCCTTGCCAACAGCCTGCATATATTTCCGGGTTATTAACAGTCATTCTATAAAGTCCCAAGCGCTTTCCAAGCAAAGACACTTGGCACTTGGGGGCTAATGCATATTGAACGTATCTATCTATGTACGGCCGGCTCAGTTCAGTAAGCCGGAATCTAAAGTCTACAACATGTTCAAGTATAAGCCCTAGACTTGGGGGCTAGAATGACAAGGATCACTTTGCAGAAATAAGAAAACAGCAGAAGGTTACCTCAGATTTCTGTTGGATCTGGTTGACCATGGCGATCTCGGCGTCTCGGCTCTTGTGAACCTGGCTGATATAGCCTGAGACAAGCTCTCCAATGCTTAAATCGGTGTAGCTGGAGAGATCCAGATTCACCCGATGGGGTTGCAGCAACTCCCCCTTCGCGGAGCATTTGGCCAGTGCGGTCGGCCTCCCTGGCTCAACATACTCCGTCCGGGTAATTACCACGTCCGGGTCGTTAGCTGGTGGGGCTGAGCCGGACGCCTCCGGGTTAGCTGATGCTTCGGTTGTTCTCTTGGTGCTCGGGGCAGGGGCTTCAGGCGCCGTGTCCATGGGAATGGTGGCTTCGGGGGCGGAGGCGGCTGGCGGTTCTTGAGCCGTCGTCTCCGGCTCAGGCAAGTCTGGCACTCCGGCTGACCTTGTCTTCTTTGCTCTTTTGGTGAGCTTTGCCTAGGCACTGAAAAGGCAGAAGTGTTAGGCATACAAAGGGTAAGTACAGACAGATGATGTAAGGAGATTGTTATTACCCGGGGGCAGTCTTGAAGGCCGGCAGACTTGACTGCATGGAGTCACCCGAAGAGTGGGAGGTCTCCTGGTAGTTGGAGTCAGAAGAGTTGAGTGGCTGACGGATGACACCCGCCAACGGATGAAAAGGGTACAGGTGAGAAAAAACCTCAGTGCGGCGTTTCCTCGTTGCGTCGGGTAACCCGGTGGAGAGGTCGGTGTCCTTGCGGGCCCGGGTGTGACGCCGGCTCTCGTGAACCTGCTGCTTCAAAAGGAATTGAGGGTCTTGATGAGCTAATGGATGAGAAAAGCTTACTTTCCGGGTTACCCTTCGGACTTTCAGCTGTGGCAAAGGCTCCGAGTCGGAGGGGAGTAACGTTACCTCTTCAATCACCGGGTTACTGGCGCCGGTGTCGTCCTGTCAGTAAGCAAGTGTTGATAAGGCGGACAGCATTAGACAACATATACTGCAAGAATTTAAAAGGTTTAAGGGTTACCTCTGACTCGGAGCTATCGCTTAATTGCAGCAACTCCGAAGCAGTGGGTCTGTTTCCCTTTTTGCGAGGGGCGGCTCTCTTGGCGGCTTTCTTCGCCTTCCTGGCCTTCTTGGCCGCCTCATGGTCATACTTGACCCGCCAGAATTTATCATCAGCCTGCGAAATACAGTAATGAGCTCTTAGTAAAAGGACAGGTAAAACAAAATGGAAAGGTTAAAGTCAGCGGCTTACCGCTGGGGCTGGATTGGTCTTGCAGAACGGGGCTAGCCCGGTTCTTCCACAGTCTGCCAGGCTCTCGTTTAGCAGAGCCTTGGTCTCTTCTTCAGCAACGTCTTCTGGAAGATCATTGCGACTGTGCCTCTGCGGGTCATCCTTTCGCCCGGTGTACTCACACATTAAGCCGGGGCGGCGGCTCAACGGGATCACCCGCCAAGAGATCCAGACCCGGACCAGGTCTATTCCGTTCAGACCGTTGCCTAGCAGGGCCTTGATCTTATTGATCGTTGGAAGCAGAGGCTGGCGTTCCGCGGCAGACAGCTTGTCGGATAGCGGATGAGTCGGCTCCAGGCGCGTTGGGCGAAAGCCGGGCAGCGGGCTTTCATCAGCCGGGGACGTGTCTTGGCAGTAGAACCAAGTCATGTTCCAGTCCTTGGGGTGACTTGGCGGTTCTGCGTAAGGAAATAGGCAGTCCCTGCGCCGTTGGATGGAGATGCCGCCTAGCTCTAGACTTGGGCCGTTTGCGCACTCGGTTTGGCGGTTCAAATAAAACAGCTCTCTGAAGAGCAGCAGACTCGGCTCTTCTCCAAGATATACTTCACAAAAAACTTGGAAGTTGCAGATGTTGGATACGGAATTGGGTCCTATATCCTGAGGCCGAAGGTCAAAAAAGTTGAGCACGTCCCGGAAGAATTTTGAGCCGGGCGGTGCGAAGCCCCGGCTCATATGGTCTGCAAAGATCACTACCTCCCCGTCCCTCGGCTGAGGTCTCTCTTCGGACGGGTCAGGGGCACGGTAGGACATCACTTCCTTCCTGGGCAGATATCCGGACTTAACAAAGTTGGCCAGGGTCTCATCAGTGATGTTGGATCTCATCCAGTTGCAAGTGATGGGAGCTTTGGGAGGCATGGTGACAGTTGGTGATCTATGATAAAGAGGAAAGTGTCCGGGTTAATTATAAGCCGGAGTTTATCATTCAAGTTACAATGACGGCTTATGAAGGGGACTAATGGTATGTATTGACATGGTGGGTTATTTAAGCCGTCGGAGTATTCAGGATGAGTTGGTCATCTGCGGCTTACTACGGTTAAGTCGGAAGATACTACAGAGCATGGTTCTCTTTAAACCGGAAAGGTTCTACGGCGCGTCTTTCTTTAAGTTGGAAATATAAGCCGCCAAGATTCAAGGGTTGCAGTTTTTACTAAGTGTGGTAAAACAGATGTTATACATTACAGTAACTTTTTCGGATCAAAATGGTCGGGCAAGATGAAAATTTTCTAGACCTAAAGAAACAGAAACAGGAGAAGTTCTTAAGGTGGAACATGGTTTTTAAGCAGTGAAAAGAGGATTTTTTTTGCAGATAGAATGGATCTCGAACAGTTACTGCAAAGGGTCTATGAAGAGTTAAGATCAACGGGGGCAGTGGCTACAGGGGTTACCGAAACTTGCGGCAATGGTGAAGAACGCGAAGAACACAAGATGAACCCTACCACAGATTTGTTCTAGCAAGGCAGGGAAGACTCACCGGAGTTGAGGAAGAGCGAAGGTCGCCGCCGCTATCTGGTCCGGGTCAGGGTGATGCAGCGGCCGGGTCGGTGAAGATCAGGGGCGCGACGGCGGCGGCGGCAGAAGCTCGGGCAGAGGAACGGCAGCGCGAGGAAGAAGAAGGAGAGTGTGAGAAGAGAGTGCCGGGCCGGCCTATTTATAAGGCCGAGTCATAAGTGGGCGCGGGATTCAAGGAGGCCACGACGTGGTTATCTCCCCCTCACGGCGCCTCGATTTTCGCAAAGACAGTAAAAGCAAAGATCCGTTGCGGATCTGGCGGAGTAACAAACGGACTTAATGGAGGATGACGTCACGGCGGATTATCCGGAGTCCAGAGGATGACGTCACTCCGGGTTATGACCTTCACATGAATGGTAAGCCGAAGAATTTTTCTGTCTGCAGAGCCGAAGATTGACACGAGCCGGCTCGAGTCAATCTGGGGCCTAATGTTGAGGATATAGACCTGGGGGTCACCCGCCAGGAGGGCCGGGTTACTCCAAGGATCATTACCGGAAGCCCGGAGCTAAGTTTCAGGATAATGGGCCAGAGATGGGCGGAGACCCGGATATAGCTTAAAGCCCGTAGTTACAATCATTGTTATAGTAGACTTGTAGTGTAAGGCAAGTATTGTTTAGAGTCCGAGCCGGACACTCTTATGAGCCGGCCGGGACTCTAAGGGCTGCTGGGCGTCAGCCTCCCTATATAAAGGGACGACCCGGCAGCGGTTTAAGGACGACAATTTGATCGAGAGCCGGGCATAGCTGTTTAGCTCCCTGGCAATCGTAACCCTAATCAATAACACCTCGAACTGGACGTAGGCTTTTACCTTCACCGTAAGGGGCCGAACCAGTATAAACCCTCGTGTTCCTTGTCCCGCTTAACCCCTTCAAGCTTCCCAATTGCGATGGCTCCACGACTAAGTCCCAACCCGAGGACATCTGCCGTGACAATTCCACGACAAGGGTCATATTTCATTCTAGCATCCAAAGATTTTTCTTTCAGCTTAGCTAATAATTTCTTAAGATCATATATATCATTGCAAGCAAGAAAGTTTCTAGCAGTTTCTTCATCCATAACATAACCCTCAGGCACAACAGGCAATTCATATCTAGGGGGAGAATCTTCATCATCACTTTCATCAATATTATCAGTTTCAATAATTTCATTCTCTCTAGCCCTAGTATCGGAGTAAATGGCCACGGGTAGCCTAACCGACTCCCCCTGGCTCTTCGAAAAATTATCAGGCCATTCGAGCCTTCAAGCATCCAAAGCATGGGGTCGCCTTCCTCCGGCCGGCTATCCCCAGGGCCGACTAACCAGAAGGCGACCCGGCCTCAAAAACCTTCCCGAAGAAAGCTACGAGATGGCCGACTCCAGGAAGCCGGCCCCAAGAGGACCGACTCCCAGAAGTCGGCCATGAAGAGAGCCGACTCCCAGAAGCCGGCCAAGGCTGCACCCACCAGGGCTGCACCCACATAACGGTGATAAGACGGGGCGTGGCCGCAGTACAGCCCACTACCCCCGAATCCCGGAACATGCATGGCCACAGGGCGTCGTACGGGTCAGCCATCCCCCGTGCGGCGCGGCACTGTAGCCATGTTGACCTCGACGTCACCCATGACAGGCGCCAGTACGGCCCGCGGGCGGCGGGCCCCTTTAGCCAGAGAGACACTCGAGGGCGGCCCGGCCTCCCCTAGTCGGCCGGGGGCGTAGCCGGCTCCCAATAGCCGGCTACCTCCCTCCCTTGAAACATGTGCATCATTAAGGAGACAAGACGAGGTGAGGCTACAGTGAGAGCCCGCAAGGTGGCGGCACTGTAGCCACGCTTACCTTGACAAAGCCCTCGTCATCAGGGGCAAGGCAACAATAACTAGCCGTCGACAAGGCCCCCAAGCGGTGGGGCCGGCCTGTCGACCAAGAGGCCGACAGCCGGCGGGACCCACCAGTCGGCGGGCCCCAATGGCCGGCGGAGAAGCCGGCGAGCACAGACACTGACGGCTGGGACCCGCGCCTAGCCGGATTACCATTGTACCCCTGGGGGGTAGGCCTATATAAACCCCCCGGGACACCCATGCAAAGGGTTGAGCTCACATAGAGTTTCACACACCACATAGAGAGAAAAGGAGAGCTAGCCTTGCCCTTCTTCTTCCCCTAGCCAAACAGCTCAAGGAGCACCTGTAGTTACTTGTATTGATCTAGTGATCATGCGGAGACCCCGCAGAGCAGGACTAAGGGTGTTATCTCCACGGAGCCCCGAACCTGGGTAAGATTCGCCGGCGTGCATGTCTTCGCCTTATCCCGTTTCCAGGCACCGACGATGTCTTACTGGCTCCCACAATGAGAAGCCACCCGTTGGCATATGTCGCACCTACCACCCGACACCTAGCAAGTTGTTCATCAAGAAATTCAACTAGTGGCACAGTAGTATCAAGCATAGAAGTACTTTCATCATAAGTATCATGCATAGCAGAAGTGGCATCATCAATAACATGCGACATATCAGAACTAATAGCAGAAGCAGGTTTAGGCGTCGCAAGCTTACTCAAAACAGAAGGTGAATCAAGTGCAGAGCTAGATGGCAGTTCCTTACCTCCCCTCGGAGTTGAGGAAAAAAATCTTAGTTCTTTCGTCTTTCAAGTTCAACATAGTGACCAACACATATAAATCCCAAGTGAATCAAAGAATAGAGCTATGTTCCCCGGCAACGGCGCCAGAAAATAGTCTTGATAACCCACAAGTATAGGGGATCGCGACAGTTTTCAAGGGTAGAGTATTCAACCCAAATTTATTGATTCGACACAAGGGGAGCCAAAGAATATTCTCAAGTATTAGTAGTTGAGTTGTCAATTCAACCACACCTGGTAAACTTAATATCTGCAGCAAAGTATTTAGTAGCAAAGTAGTATGGAAGTAACGGTAACGGTGACAAAAGTAACAGTAGTAGTTTTGTAGCAATTGTAACAGTGGCAACGGTAAAGTAACTAAGCAAAGAGCAATATGTGAAAAGCTTGTAGGCATTGGATCGGTGATGGAGAATTATGTCGGATGCGATTCCTCATGCAACAGTTATAACATTGGGTGACACAGAACTAGCTCCAGTTCATCAATGTAATGTAGGCATGTATTCTGAATATAGTCATACATGCTTATGGAAAAGAACTTGCATGACATCTTTTGTCCTACCCTCCCGTGGCAGTGGGGTCCTATTGGAAACTAAGCGATATTAAGGCCTCCGTTTAATAGAGTACCAGACCAAAGCATTAACACTTAGTGAATACATGAACTACTCAAACTATGGTCATCACCGGTAAGTATCCCAATTATTGTCACTTCGGGGTTAACGGATCATAACACATAATAGGTGACTATATACTTGCAAGATAGGATCAAGAACTCACATATATTCATGAAAACATAATAGGTTCAGATCTGAAATCATGGCACTCGGGCCCTAGTGACAAGCATTAAGCATAGCAAAATCATAGCAACATCAATATCAGAACATAGTGGATACTAGGGATCAAACCCTAACAAAACTAACTCGATTACATGGTAAATCTCATCCAACCCATCACCGTCCAGCAAGCCTATGATGGAATTACTCACGCACGGTGGTAAGCATCATGAAATTGGTGATCGAGGAAGGTTGATGATGACGATGGCGACGGATTCCACTCACCGGAGCCCCGAACGGACTCCAGATCAGCCCTCCCGAGAGAGATTAGGGCTTGGTGGTGGCTCCGTATCGTAAAACGCGATGAATCCTTCTCTTCGATTTTTTCTCCCCGAACATGAATATATAGAGTTGGAGTTGAGGTCAATGGAGCACCAGGGGCCCACGAGGCAAGGGGCGCGCCCAGGGGGGGGGGGGGTAGGCGCTCCCCCACCCTCGTGGACAGGGTGTGGGCCCCCTGGCCTTGATTCTTTCGCCAGTATTTTTTTATTAATTCCAAAAATATTCTCTGTGAAGTTTCAGGTCATTCCGAGAACTTCTATTTCTGCACAAAAGCAACACCATGGAAATTCTGCTGAAAACAGCGTCAGTCCGGGTTAGTTCCATTCAAATCATGCAAGTTAGAGTCCAAAACAAGGGAAAAAGTGTTTGGAAAAGTAGATACGATGGAGACGTATCATGAAGCGCTCTTGGTAAGTGGAAATCAGTAAGGAAAAATTATTACTACGTGCTGAAATTTATTGTCACTTGTTACTATATATGGAGAACTATCCTTTGAGGGGTTTGTTCGGGGTATCTTCACCTCGACCGAAACCACCATTAGTTACCCCTCAACCTACTGCAGCTATTGAGAATATTGGTTATGAAATTTCTTCGGGTATGATAGAACAACTTATAGCTAATCCTTATGCAGGAGATGGAACTGAACATCCTGATATGCACTTGATATATGTGGATGAAAGTAGTGGATTATTTAAGCTTGCAGGTTTACCTAGAGGTGAATCTAAGATGAAGGTTTTACCTTTATCTTTGAAGGGAAAATAATTGGCATGGTATAGGCTATGCGATGATATTGGATCTTGGAATTGGAATCGATTGAAATTGGAATTTCACCAAAAAAATTATCCTATGCATCTAGTTCATCGTGATCGGAATTACATATATAATTTTTGGCCTTGTGAAGGAAAAATTATCACTCTAGCTTGTGGGAGGCGTAAGTCAATGTTATATTCATGCCCCAATCATGAGCTCTCAAGAGAAATTATTATTCAGAACTTTTATGCTCGGCTTTCTCGTGATGATCAATCCATGCTCGATGCTTCTTGTACTGGTTCCTTTATGAAGAAGACTGTTGAATTCAGGTGGGATCTTTTAGAAAGAATTAAACACAACTCTGAAGATTGGGAACTCGATGAAGGTAAAGAGTCAGGTATTAAGCTTAAGTATGATTGTGTTAAATCTTTTATGAATGTCGATGTTTTTCAAAAGTTTAGCACTAAATATGGACTTGACTCTGAGATAGTAGCTTCCTTTTGTGAACCATTTGCTACTCATGTTGATCTCCCTAAGGAGAAGTGGTTTAAATATTACCCACCTATTAAATAAGAAATTAAAGAACAGGTAATAGCAAAAGATGAAACTATTATTTATAATGTTGATCCATTTGTTCCTACTGCTTATATTGAAAAACCACATTTCCTTGTTAGGATAAAATAACATGCTAAGGTTTCAACTGTGGTCAACAAAAGTTATATACGAGCACCTAAACCTGCTGAACAAATTAAAGTAGAACTTAGCATTGCGATGGTTAAAGATCTCTTGGTAGAAAATATAGATGGGCATGTTATTTACTTCTATGATCAAGCTGCTAGAATTGCTAAACCCGATGAGAAAGATAAATATAGACCCGTTGTGGGCATGCCTATTGTCTCAGTAAATAGGAGATCACTGTTATCATGGTTTATGTGACTTAGGTACTAGCATAAGTGCTATTCCTTTTACCTTATATAAAGAAATTATGAATGACATAACACCCACTGAAGTAGAAGACATAGATGTTACTATTAAACTTGCTAATAGAGACACCATCACACCACTTGGGATTGTTAGAGATGTTGAAGTCTTGTGTGGGAAAATAAAATATCCTACTGATTTTCTAGTTCTTGGTTCCCCACAAGATGACTTTTGTCCCATTATCTTTGGTAGACCTTTCTTAAACACCTTTAATGCTAAAATAGATTGTGAGAAACAAACTGTCAGTGTTAGTTTTGGTGTTGAGTCTCATGAGTTTAAATTTTCCATGTTCAATAGAAAACATCATAAGAAATAATTGCCTAGTAAGGACGAAATAATTGGTCTTCATTTTATTGTTGTGCCTCCTACTGATCCACTAGAACAATATTTGCTAGACCATGAAAATGATATGCATATGCATGAAAGAAATGAGATAGATAAAATTTTCTTTGAACAACGTCCTCTACTTAAACACATTTTGCCTATTGAAACTCTAGGAGGTCCTCCTCCACCTAAAGGTGATCATGTGTTTGAATTAAAACAATTGCCAGACACTTTGAAATATGCTTACCTTGAAAGATATATCCTGTTATTATTAGTGCTAACCTTTCAGAACATGTAGAAGAAAGATTACTAAAAATTCTGAAGAAGCACCGAGCTGCTATTGGATATACTCTTGACGATCTTAAGGGCATTAGTCCCACTCTCTGTCAGCACAAGATTAATATGGAACCTGATGCTAAACCCGTTGTTGATCACCAAACACGTTTAAATCCTAAAATGAAAGAAGTGGTAAGAACTGAAATACTGAAGCTTCTCGAAGCAGGTATAATTTATCCCATAGCTGATAGTAGATGGGTAAGTCCTGTTCATTGTGTCCCTAAGAAGGGAGGTATTACTGTTGTTCCTAATGATAAAAATGAACTTATTCCACAAAGAATTGTCATTGGTTATAGAATGGTAATTGATTATAGAAAATTAAATAAAGCAACTAGAAAATATCATTACCTTCTACCTTTTATTGATCAAATGTTAGAAAGACTATCTAAGCACACACACTTTTGTTTCCTTGATGAATATTCTGTTCTTTCTCAAATACTTATTTCACAACCCGATCAAGAGAAACCCACCTTTACTTGTCCTTTTGGAACTTATGCTTATAGACGTATGCCTTTTGGTTGCAGTGCACCTGCTACCTTTCAAAGATGTATGAGTGCTATATTCTCTGATTTTTGTGAAAAGATTGTTGAGGTTTTCATCGATGATTTTTCCGTCTACGGAACTTCTTTTGATGATTGCTTAAGCAATCTTGATTGATTTTTGCAGAGATGCGAGTAAACTAACCTTGTCTTGAATTGGGAAAAGTGTCACTTTATGGTTAATGAAGGTATTGTCTTGGGACATAAATTTTTTGAACGAGGTATTGAGGTGGATAAAGCTAAAGTTGATGCAATTGATAAAATTCCATGTCCCAGAGATATTAAAGGTATTCGTAGTTTCCTCGGTCATGCTGGTTTCTATAGGAGATTTATTAAAGACTTCTCTAAAATTTCTAGGCCTCTTACAAATCTTTTACAAAAGGATGTTCCATTTGTTTTTTATGATGATTATGTAGAAGCCTTTGAAGCACTTAAGAAAGCCTTAATTTCTGCACCTATTGTTTAACTACCTGATTGGAACTTGCCTTTTGAAATTATGTGTGATGCTAGTGATTATGTTGTTGGTGTTGTTCTAGGACAAAGAGTTGATAAGAAATTAAATGTTATTCATTATGCTAGTAAAACTGTAGACAGTTCCCAAAGAAATTATGCTACTACTGAAAAAGAATTTTTAGAAGTGGTGTTTGCTTGTGATAAATTCAGATCTTACATTGTTGATTCTAAAGTGGTTGTTCACACCGATAATGCTGCTATAAAATATCTGATGGAAAAGAAAGATGCTAAAACTAGACTCATTAGGTGGGTTCTCTTGCTACAAGAATTTGACCTACATATCACTGACAGAAAAGGAGTTGAGAACCCCGTAGCTAATAACTTTTCTAGGTTAGAAAATATTCTTGATGACCCACAACATATTAATGATAGTTTTCCTGATGAGCAATTAGCTGCAATAAATGTTACTCATAACACACCTTGGTATGCTGACTATGCTAACTACATTGTTGCTAAATATATACCACCTAGCTTCACATACCAACAAAAGAAAAAAAATTCTTCTATGATTTAAGACATTACTTTTGGGATGACCCACATCTTTATAAAGAAGGAGTAGATGGTATTGTTAGACGTTGTGTACCTGAGCATGAATAGGGACAAATCCTATAGAAATGTCACTCCGAAGCTTATGGAGGGCATCATGCGGGAGATAGAACTGGTCACAAGGTATTGCAATCTGGTTTTTATTGGCCTACTCTCTTCAAGGATGCCCATAAGTTTGTTTTATCTTGTGATGAATGTCAAAGAATTGGTAATATTGGTAAGTGTCAAGAAATGCCTATGAATTATTCACTTGCTGTTGAACCATTTGATGTTTGGGGTTTTGATTACATGGGACCTTTTCCTTCCTCTAATGGGTATACACATATTTTGGTTGCTGTTGATTATGTTACTAAGTGGATAGAAGCTATTCCAACTAGTAGTGTTGATCATAACACCTCTATTAAAATGCTTAAGGAAGTTATTTTCCCAAGGTTTGGAGTCCCTAGATATTTAATGACTGATGGTGGTTCACACTTTATTCATGGCGCTTTCCGTAAAATGCTTGCTAAGTATGATGTTAACCATAGAATTACATCCCCCTGTCATCCTCAGTCTAGTGGTCAAGCTGAACTTAGCAATAGAGAAATAAAATTAATTTTACAAAAAACTGTCAATAGGTCCCGAAAGAATTGGTCTAAGAAATTATATGATGCACTTTGGGCTTACAGAACGACATATAAAAATCCTATGGGTATGTCTCCTTATAAAATGGTTTATGGAAAGGCTTGTCATTTTCCTGTTGAGTTAGAACATAAAGCATATTGGGCAAGTAAAGAACTCAACTACGATTTCAAACTTGCCGGCGAAAAGAGGTTATTTGATATTAGCTCACTAGATGAATGGAGAACCCAATCTTATGAAAATGCAAGTTATTTAAAGAAAAAGTTAAAGGATGGCATGATAAAAGAATCCAAAAGCGTGAGTTCAAAGTTGGAGAATATGTTCTTTTGTACAACTCTCGTTTCAGATTCTTTGCAGGAAAAATCCTCTCCAAATGGGAAGGAGACCCTATGTTATCGAGGAGTTTTATCGATCTGGAGCCATCAAAATAAATAATGCCGAAGGTACTAACCCAAAGGTTGTCAATGGGCAAAGAATAAAACATTATATCTCAGGTACGCCTTTTAATTAATGTTGAAAGCAATATTATCCAAACTACGACACCGGAAGAACACATAAAGGAAACCTTCCGGAACACTCCAGAATCGTGAAAAAGAGGAGGTACGTGATACGGTAAGTATACGGACTCCGAAAAATCTGCAAAAATATTTTCTGTTGGTTTTGTAATATATTAAAAATTAGGAAAATAAGAAACAACCAGGAAGGTAACCCTGGTGGGCACAAGACACTAGGGCGCGCCTGGGTTGTGCTTACCTCGGGTACCTTTCGGACTCCAATTTTCTCCCGTTTGCTTGTTTCCCAATATAAAAAAATCTTTATCTACCACCCGAACCTATTGACCACCGTATCACGGAGAAATCTTCTGTTTTCTTTTCTTGCTGTTTTTTGGCAGATCTAGATTACCATGGCCGCTTCAAGCTCCTCCAAGGACAAGTTCTTCGAGAACGTCATCAACCCATATTTGCGGGAGGTGATGCAGCACTCTCAAGCCATCGAGATGTGTGAGGGGGTGATCCACATCTGCGATGTCCAGGGCCCCAAAGGGATGGGGACCGTGGACGCCAGGCTCGAAGCTATGGAACAGGAGGTCTTCAAGTGCAAGGGGATGGTGGACTATACCCGTGATCTCAAGTTGGATGGCAAATCCATGAAGGACACCGTCTTCATGTTCAATGAGCAAATCAACTTTCTCCAAAGCCAGATCTACGATCTCCAAAACCAAGTATTTGAATATGAGGCGAGGTTTAAAGGTATGAGTTTGGCTGCCAGTTGCAGAACCCGTGAGACTCACTCCTCCCCTTATGATGGCGAGCCTTTGCCATGGAGACCTGAAGATAAGATCGCTACTACTTCATCACCACAACCTCTTTCTTCATCACCAAAGGAGACTTGAGTATCGGGTATGGGCACTCCCCTTGGCTTGTGAGAAGCTTGGGGAGGTGCCCCGGTATCGTATCACCTCCACTATCTTTTACCTTAACTTATCTTAGTTCGATCCTTAGTTATCTCTCGATTTGGTTGAATAAAAGTTTAGTTTGATCCTTTCTTTTCAAGTGTTTGCTTAGTGATCTATCCTTGTAATCATGTGCGGGATATTTAATAAAGTTTAGTTTTCTTTACCTTCATGTTCAATAAAAAGAAAGGAAATAAATGAAAAAGATCATATGCTAATCTTATGGTAAGTAATGACATCACATAAGGAAGAGTATAAGTAGAAAATTTTATTGGAGATTTACAAACATAGCATTGGTCAATGATGCAATTCATGAAAGAATTAATAAGGGAAGAGAAGATTCACATGAAAATACACTATCTTGGACATCTTTTATGATTGTGAGCCCCCATCAAAATATTATATGCCAAAATTGCTGACATTGGACAAGCAAGACAACGTAATGATTTATTTTTGTTCATATTCACATAGGAGTTATATTGTCATAGATCCTTTAACATGTGGTGCTTGCCCCCCATCTTTGCTAGCCAGAAATTCCGCACTAAGTAGAGATAAATCCAAATCTTGTTCTGCGAGTCCACCATACCTACCTATGGATTGAGTAAAATCCTTCAGGTAAGTTGTCATCAGTGCAGTAACGCAATAAAAATAGCTTCTAAAAGTGTTGGATCATTTAGTGTAAGAGAAAATTGAGCGTTGTACAAACTTGTGATGGCAAAGAATAAAAGCGACGGGCTACATAATAAAGGTTGCTATCATTAGAGGCAATATAACATGACGTTCTTTTGCACTAAGAGATTGAGCATACAAACAAATAAGCGCATGACAACCTCTGCTTCCCTCTGTGAAGGGCCTACCTTTTACTTTTTTGTATTTAATTTTATGCAAGAGTCAAAGTATTTCTCTCTATTCATTTTTATTTTCTCTTTTGGCAAGCACCATGTGGTGAGGAAATATCTAGGCACATATATCCAGTTGGATATGAGTGGGCATGAGTTATTATTGTTGACATCACCCTTGAGGTGAATACATTGGGAGGCAAAACTATAAGCCTCTATCTTCCTATGTGTCCGGTAGAAACTTTTTGCTCATGTGTATGCGGTGAGTGTTAGCAATCATAGAAGACTATATGATGCTTGAGTATGTGGACTTGCCATAAGGCTCCGACACGTGACCCTTCCTGAAAAGATGATCAATCGTAGTTGCCAAGTTTACCAAGAACATAGTTTGTTTATTTTCAATAGAGTTTATGCTTTATGCTTCGATGTTGTGATGAATTGTTACTTGTTCATGAGCATGTGGACATGTTTTTCGATTTCGGTTTTCACTTGAGGACAAGCGAGGTCTAAGCTTGGGGAGTTGATACGTCCATTTTGCATCATGTTTTCCTACTGTTATTTATGTTGTTTTTATGCATAATAATGCTTTATGGAGTCATTCTAATGCCTTTTCTCTCATAATATGCAAGGTTCACACAAAGAGGGAGAATACCGGTAGCTGGAATTCTGGACCTGAAAAAGCTACGTCAGGCCACCTATTCTGCACATCTCCAAATGAGTTGAAACTTCACAGGGAATTTTTATGGAATGTATAAGAATTATTGGAGCAAATAACTACAAGAGGTGGCCCACCAGGTGGGCACAACCCACCTGGGCACGCCAGGGAGCCCAGGCGCGCCCTGGTGGGTTGTGCCCTCGGCCGACCTCCGGTGCCCCTTTTCTGGTATATAAGTCATATTGACCTAGAAAAAAACAAGAGAGGACTTTCAGGGCAAAGCACCGCCGTCTCGAGGCGAAACTTGGGCAGGAGCACTTTTGCCCTCCGACGGAGCGATTCTGCCGGGGGAACTTCCCTCCCGAAGGGGGAAATCATCGTCATCATCATCACCAACAAATCTCCCATCTTGGGGAGGGCAATCTCCATCAACATCTTCAACATCACCATCTCCTCTCAAACCCTAGTTTATATCTTGTGTTCAATCTTTGTACCGGAACCTGAGATTGGTGCTTGTGGGTGACTAGTAGTGTTGATTACATCTTGTAGTTGATTACTATATGGTTTATTTGGTGGAAGATTATATGTTCAGATCCAGTATGCTATTTAATACCCCTCTGGTCTTGAGCATGATTATCATTTGTGAGTAGTTACTTTTGTTCTTGAGGTCACGGGAGAAATCCTGTTGCAAGTAATCATGTGAACTTTATATGTGTTCGATATTTTGATAGTATGTATGTTGTGATTCCCTTAGTGGTGTCATGTGAACGTCGACTACATGGCACTTCACCTTATTAGGGCCTAAGGGAATGCATTGTGGAGTAGTTATTAGATGATGGGTTGCGAGAGTGATAGAAGCTTAAACCCTAGTTTATGCGCTACTTCATAAGGGGCTGATTTGGATCCAAACGTTTAATGCTATGGTTAGATTTTATCTTAATACTCTTCTTGTAGTTGTGGATGCTTGTGAAGGTGCTTAATCATAAGTAGGAGGTTTGTTCAAGTAAGAATAGCACCCAAGCACCAGTCCACCCACATATCAAATTATCAAAGTAGCAAACACAAATCAAACCAACATGATGGAAGTAACCAGATGAAATTCCCGTGTACCCTCAAGAGCGCTTTGCTTATCATAAGAGACTATTTTGGCCTGTCCTTTGACACAAAAGGATTGGGCTACCTTGCTGCAGTTTTGGTACCATTACCGTTACTTGCTCTTTACAAATTATCTTGCTATCAAAATAATCGTTACTTATAATTTCAATGCTTGCAGAGAATACCTTGCTGAAAACTACTTATTCCTTCTGCTCCTCGTTGGATTCGACACTGTTACTTATCGAAAGGACTACGATTGATCCCCTATACTTGTGGGTCATCAGCGTGGTGGAGGCAGATGTGGAGGGTTGCTCTCGATCAGATCTAGTCTCGACTGACCGATTTGAGTTTGCTGGGTGCCGCCACAAGTGGTTGTGGCACTGGCATGGGAGCACTGTCGGCCATGGTGTGTCGTGGGACTTGAAAGGAGGGGGATTTATGTCTTGCCGCCAGTGTGTGCAGTGCTAGGGTTTTGTAGTAGGTGTATGGGAGTGAGGTGTGGAACCTAGACACTGGGGCGGTGGCCTCAGATGGCGGTCCATCAGATTGGCTCTTTAACAGGCATCTTGGCGGCGCTGATGGCGGCGGTGTGCCTCCTCTTCTCATGTCATCCCCGACTCTATCTCCCCGAGCTCCTGCGTGGCTCTGCTGATCGAGCTCCAGATCTGGCCTTCCGGCGGCCGACGACGCCGGCTGTGTCGAGGCCAGGCCATGGGGCTCAGTGGTGCACCATCTTGGTTCCCTGCCCTTTGCAGGGGCGCATCTGCCTTGGAGGTCGTGGCCATGGTTGGAGTACCTGCGGCTGCTGCCTCCTCCATCATCTGGTTGTTGGGGTACCGCCGGGGTGGAACCCCGTGCTCGTCGTGGCGTGGTGGAGGAAGATGTGGCGGGTTGCTCCCGGTCAGATTTGGTCTCGACTGATCGATTTGAATTTGCTGGGTGCCGTCACAAGTTTTTGTGGCACTGGCGTGGGAGCACTGTCGACCATGGTGTGCCGTGGGACTGGAAAGGAGGGGGCTTTTCATCTCTCCGTCGGTGTGTGCAGTACTAGGGTTTTGAAGTAGGTGTACGAGAGTGAGGTGGGGAACCTGGACGCCAGGGTGGCGGCCTCAGGTCGCGGTCCGTCAGATTGGCTCTTCAATAGGCATCTTGGCAGCGACGGTGGTGGCGGCATCTTTTGGTTGTGTGGGCGCCGGAGAATGTTGCACAAGGTGATCCTGGTATCGGTGGTGCCACGGTAGTGGCTATTCCCTGATCGTGCTCTGGAGGTCTTACTTGGTGGCGGCGTGTCCTCCCTCAAGGTGGGCAGGTGCTTGGAGTTCCTCAGTGTGGCGTGGGTGAGAGGCTCCAGGAAAATGTCTTGTGCTCCGACACCAGCGACAGTGAGTCCCGTGGGTGTCACTTCCCTCTTGGGGTGCCGTTGTGGTCCCTCTTGCCAAGCCAGGGTTTTAGGTGAAAACCCTTGACTGTTCCCTCGGTTTCAACAACAGCGACTTGACGCATCGTCTTCCTCTTGAGGACGTCATCGTGGAGCCTAGGCTGCCTCCAACTCACAGTATCATCATCAGTGGACAATTATGGATCGTGGCTTTAGGTCTTCGTGGCTCTAGTGTAGGTGGTCGCACTTTCTTCCTTATCCTCTACACAGGTCCTCGTTCGCGCCACTCCCGGCCTTTGTAGTCTGCAGGTAGGATCGGGTTCCATGATCCGGAGAGGGAGGGCAGGGGTCATCTTCGGTGTCCACTTGGTATGAGCGGCAGAACGAGACATGACAATTCCCTTGGTGGCTAGTCTTCCTCATTGTTAGTAGTCTAGGGTGCCTTGTGGTAGGGTGTGGCTTCTGTTTTTCTCGCTTTCTTTTGATCTGCTTTGTAAGAGGATCCCCTCATCACCATGTATCAGTTCGGTTGTGTTGCTTTATATATAAAGCGGGGCGGAAGCCTTTTTTGGTAAAGATTCACTTTTTCAAAATGTTTTATCTTTTGAACTATGTGTCCAAATCATGAACCATTTTCAATGTTGGGTTTCTCACAAATAGTTCTTCGAAACTAGATCACATGTTAGTATGTTTGAATGAACTTTTTCCCCAAAAAAACTGAAAAAAACAGAAACAAGAAAATAGGCGAAACCCAAATAAAAAACAAGAAACGAAAGGGGGAGGAAACAGAAAAAGGGGCAACACATTTGTGCTTTTCACTTTTTTAGAAGCACACTTGAGTTTTTCATCTTTCACGAAGCACAATCAACACACTTGTGCTTCTGATTTTTCACCTTTCAAGAAGCATATATGTGTGAAGCACAGTTGTGCTTCACGCGGAAGCACAACTGTGTTTTCTTAGTTTCAGGAAACACAACTACACTTCATGCGGAAGCATAGCTATGCTTCACCGGGAAGCACACATGTGCTTTTCACATGGTGTGCTTCACGGGAGAAAAACCAGAATAAATAAATAAACCATTTTCATGAAAACGTATAGGCAAAATGCGGGTGCGCCAAGTAAGCGACACGTGGTGGCGGCTGGGCGCACCATGCGAATAATATTTATTTACATAATCACATTAATACGAGCAGATAAATCACAAATAAATGTATAAGAATATTTTTATCATGTTGTAATGCATGGGCAATTATCTAGTCTGACTAATATTCATAAGAGGAGCCCAAAGATGTGGTCAAACTTTTCCTCATTGTGACAACATGTGCATCTTTCCTGAGCCGCCCCTTCGCTTTCTCCTTTCTTCTTTATCACAACATTCAAACACTAGGAGAGGAGGAGGTGCTTGACCACTGTCTCTTTGGTGGAGCCTCATCATTCCGCATCTTCCACTTCTTAGTGTTCTTCGGCCTTGTCTTCTACTAGGCTCCATGGTACAGGCAGAAGGGAGGAAACAGTTCTGACGATGCCTCCCTCAATAAGTGTGTGGCTGCCCTAATTCGAGCCGCACTAGCATCCTCATTTCCTTCTTACAGTTGTCTTGGTGATGGCAAGGGGATTTCTAGGAGTGTGCTATGGTGCTCGGGCCTTGGGTGATTGTTCTCACTTGATCCGAGCTTCCGATGAGGTTGTCTTGCCTTGATCTGCAAAGGGGCCTTTGGCAAGCTACCGTCTGTTGCTTCCATCATGATGATGGACAAGAGGATGCGGTCACACAGGATGCCAGATGAGGCAGATTGGGTTCAAGAGCACACAAAGTTATGGTTTTGGACAAGTTTTGGTGCCCTTCTTGGTTGTTGCATGACCTCAGATGAGTGCTCGTATCTTCAGGTTGAAGGGCGGCCAATGTCATTCCTCCTGGTGACACTGCCAAAAGGGAGGCAGGTTTGCTTCACAGTGGAGTCCATGGCATGGCGTCATCGAGGTCTTGTTGGCCCAAGTGGTACCATCCTCGGTGCCGCCGGGACTGGATCCATCGAGAGGCAGTTTTGGACTCGGTCACAATCTACTTTCCTTGTTCTGGTCTTTTTTGCACTATTTAGGGCCTTATTTGTAAATTCCTATTTTAGTGGGGTCTTATTGCAAAATGTAAGATAATGCTGATCAATGCATGAATGCGTCCTTTTAGACCATACCTCTTGTTAAAAAAACGTCTTCCACTTCTCATTGTTCTTGAGTAATTCCCAACAATGGTGCTCCGTGAAAGTGCATCTGATCCCTAAGGTGGATTTTGGTAATTCATGTCAACATTTCTCAAGGAACTAATGTCAACATATCTCAGTGAGAAAATCAAACTCAAAAACAAGAATACCAAGCTTCAAGAGAGGAGGGTTGAGCTCACGGCTGCTTCGGAGGAAAGCAAAAAAGTTAACCATGAAGATGGGTGAGATGGATCCTGATGCGGCGAAGATCATGCAAGTCGTTGGAGCAAGAACGTCGAAGCGCTTGACGACAGAGATGGAGTACTGAAAGTGCGTTATATCGACTAGAGGGGGGGGGGGTGAATAGGCGATTTTTATGAATTCTTCACTGAGGACTTTGCGGGTGAGGAAATTCCTTAGCAAAGAACTACTTGCAGCGGAATAAGTACTCAGAAGTAAACATAACAGAACACAAGCATGGTCATCATGATGAAATGAAGACAGACACAGAGTACAGAAAGCGTAAACACAGGATAACACAGGATGAAGACAAATAGACTGAAGAAATTGAAGTGAGGAAATTGAGAAGGTCTTCAGTCAAAGTCTTCAAACACAGATATGAACAAGTGCACAACACAATTATGAGGAAATGAAAGAGTTGAGGAAATAGAACCAGTAAGCTTGGTGAAGACAATGATTTGGTAGACCAGTTCCAACTGCTGTCTCAGTTGTACGTCTGGTTGGAGCGGCTAGGTATTTAAACCTGAGGACACACAGTCCCGGACACACAGTCCTCACCGTATTCTCCTTGAGCTAAGGTCACACAGACCTCGCCCAATCACTCGTGGTAAGTCTTCAGGTGACTTCCAAACCTTCACAAACTCGGTCACTCGGCGATCCACAATTCCTCTTGGATGCTCTAGACCATGACGCCTAACCGTCTGGAAGAAGCACAATCTTCAAAGGTATCAAGCGTCGGATCCACGCAGGATCAATCTCTTCAGTGATGCTCAATCACTTTGGGTTTGTAGGTGTTTGGGTTTGGGTTATCCTCACTTGATGATTTTCGCTCAAAGTCCTCGGAGGATGGGATGCTCTCAAATGACAAGTGTCAGTTTCTCTCGGAGCAGCCAACCAGCTAGTAGTTCTAGGGGGCAGCTATTTATAGCCTAGGGAGCAGCTCGACATGATAAGACATAAATGTCCTTCAATGATATGACCGTTAGGTGGGTAGATATTTTGGGACAGCTGGCGCGTAGCATAGCAACGGTCGGAATTTTGAGGCTCAAATTCCTCAGGGCTATCATGATCCTCACTGTGTAGGCCATCCGCACTGGCGAATTCCTAACTCCTCAGTCAGAACAAATTCCTCAGCGACCAGAAGAACTTCGTCTCTGTCACTGAAGAAATTGACTGAACTGCATGAGATTTCGAATGGCTTCACTCGAAGGGATTGGTAGGTGTAGGATTTTGAGTTGAGCATCACATGGAAATTTTTCCTTAGTATTTCCTCGACACCCTTTAATAGTACGGTGTTTCCTATGACTCAAGAAAGAGAAAATGAAACTACGAAAACAAAAGTCTTCACGCTTCATGTTCCTCGAATGAATACCAAGTCTTCAGGTCACACCAATTTCTTCACTTTCAAAGTCTTCAGAAAACCAAAATCTTCAGTCGAAGATATTCATTTTTAGGGGTCGACTTTCTTTGTAAATATCAAACTCCTCATAGACTTATAGACCTATGTACACTCATAAACACATTAGTCCTTTAACCTATAAGTCTTCAATACACCAAAATCACTAAGGGGCACTATATGCACTTACAATCTCCCCCTTTTTGGTGATTGATGACAATATAGGTTAAGTTTTCAACGGGGATAAACAATCGAAGTGTAAATACTGATATTGAGGAATTTGATTGCAAGATATAGAAGAACTCCCCCTGAAGATGTGCATAGTAAGGAATTTGCTTTTGAAGCAATGCACACTAGAAGAGTAGAATCATGGAGATCTCCCCCTATATCTTGTAATTCATACACGCATTTGACCTATAATATGAAGAATTTGAAATGCATGATGAAATATGGTGACTGATGTAATTCAGCATGCGTGCATTAACATTAATGAGGAATAAGCATGCAGAAGAACACAACAAAAGTATCAAACCACCATAGAGTTTAAGCTTACAACTCGATCCAGCAAAATCTTCAAAAGAACGAGAGTTGTAACTTAGCAAAAAAACACCCATCTAGGTAGACCCGCTTGAAGACTAACTCAAATTTCTCCCCCTTTGTCATCGAATGAACAAAAGGGTTGAAAAATGAGGAGTAACGCCCCTGAAGAATATCAAGTTGATGAAGGAGCGCCAGCGTTGTTGGGATTGTGTGTTGTTGTAGGGCCTCCCGCAGTGTCGTCCA